>NW_020867378.1:0-33027 GCF_003369695.1 Bos indicus x Bos taurus | reverse complement strand
GAGGACAATGGGAGCTTCAAGTTTGGAATCTTCCCAACTCTTCTAGGCATCTCTTACATTGGCTGATTTTAATGTATTCTTTTCCTATAATAAATACAGCTATGAGTATAATAGGTTTCAAAGAGTTCTTCGAGTCTTTCTAGCATATAACGAAACCTAAGGGTGGTTTCTGAAAACCCCTAAATTTGAAGTTGTCAGAAGTAAGGACATTGTTGTGTAGACTCTTCCCTTTAACTTTGTTCAGTTCAGTTCAGTTCAGAGACTTAGTCGTGCCTGACTCTTTGTGACCCCATGAATCTCAGCATGCCAGGCTCCCTGTCCATCATCAACTCCCAGAGTTCACTCAGACTCACGTCCATAGAGTCAGTGATACCATCCAGCCATCTCATCCTCTGTCGTCCCCTTCTTCTCCTGCCCCCAATCCCTCCCAGCATCAGAGTCTTTTCCAATGAGTCAACTCTTCCATGAGGTGGCCAAAGTACTAGAGTTTCAGCTTAGCATCATTCCTTCCAAAGAAATCCCAGGGCTGATCTCCTTCAGAATGGACTGGTTGGATCTCCTTGCAGTCCAAGGGACTCTCAAGAGTATTCTCCAACACCACACTTCAAAAGCATCAATTTTTAGGTGCTCAGCCTTCTTCACAGTCCAACTCTCACATCCATACATAACCACAGGAAAAACCATAGCCTTGACTAGACAGAACCTTTGTTGGCAAAGTAATGTCTCTGATTTTGAATATGCTATCTAGGTTGGTCATAACTTTCCTTCCAAGGAGTAAGCGTCTTTTAATTTCATGGCTGCAGTCACCATCTGCAGTGATTTTGGAGCTCAGAAAAATAAAGGTCTGACACTGTTTCCACTGTTTAACTTTGTAGTTGGCTCCTAATCCTTGAAACTGGGGTCCTAAGTTTTGGATAGACTTGGCAGTCTGGAGGACTATGCCCTTAACCTCATAGTTTGACCAATTCTGGTAGGTTACATTTTCTGTTGAGCAAGTCCATGTGGATAAAAAAGTTTTATCAGTGCAAACTAATCAGTTTTATGAAGAGAGCGAAAAAAAAAGTTAAAAGTAGATAACATGGGCAAAACAACTGGAAAGGGAACAAAATATCTAAATTTGGATGCTATGTGCATTATTTGGAACATGTATATATGAGACAATCACTTTTAAATGCTTTCAGCACATAAGCTGGCAATATCTAATAACGATATTTGTTAAGTGCTTACTGTTGAACAGTTTCTGTTCTGAGTATTGTACATTATTAACTTACTTAATTCTTATAACAACTCCAGTTATTTGCCCAGTTATAGAAACTAGGCACGAGGAGTTTAAATAATGTACTCTGTGTTACAGACTCCCAGGATTTGAATCCAAATCATCTGACTCCATGGTTAATGTGCTTATCCAGTTTCTTATATGGTATCTCAGAAGGTAATCACTTATATTTTCTCTGATATCATAAAAAGGTGTTATTAATAGTAACCTGGTTATCTTAATACCCAATCCCCAATCATCTCAGTGACAAAGAAACCATTTTTATATAGGCAGATGTGTATTTTATTTCATTCTTCATCCTTCTCACATTAGGCAGGAAGTCCTGACTTCCTATATTGGAGGAGGAAGAGCACAAATAAACATAGAAGAAAAAATAAATAAATATAAATATATAAATAGAAAGTAAGTAAAATTAAAAAATAAATTCTTTGCTTTCAAGCTTCAAAATAAATTTAGACACATTCTTCTGAGAATCAATAAAAGAAAAAGTGTTTGAGCTTGGGTTATAATCTTTGAGTTTAAAAAAAAAAACCTATGCCTTACAAAAGATCTCTGAGAATATGGGTTGACACAAACTCTAGATTTTAATACAATTTCGAGGTCTGGGGGAATTCCTAGGGGTGATGAAACGAAAGCAGCACAGGTAAGACATTGAAGAAGACCTCCGTGCCCAACCTTCATACCCCTTCCCACCAGTGGAGCCCAAACAGGTGTGTAGGAATCTGAGACTAGGAGACTTACCCATCCCTATCAGAAAGACAATAGACTTGCAAGTTTCCACCAGGACAGAGATAGCTGTGCTGTAGTCAGAGTGGGCCCAGAGAGCCCAAGACAGCCCCATTCTATCCATTCTGTATAAGTGATGTTAGAGCAGCTGAGTTTTCACAGACACACCAAAAAACATGGAAATGTATTGAGAGAGCTTTAGTGAATCTGGACAGATTTCAATTCAAGGGACAAGGAACATGCACATCAACAACTAGAAACCCAGAGGGACTCAGACATCTAGAGACACAGAAACAGGAAATGTGGCAGGCCAGACCCAAAGCACTGCAGCCCAGCAGGTGCCAACAGGGGCCAGGTGCCCCCAACCAGCATCAGGACACACTAAGGCCTCTAGAGCTCAGACATCAACCAAGGATGGAGCGAGGGGAAACCCGAACGGTCAGAGGAAATCCTGAATTGACTTTAAAAATTTGGTTTAAACTAAGAAACCCTATATTTGCTTAAAATAAGTTTTCTGATACCAGATGAAATGGTTACTGGAGTTAGAAATTAAGTTGTTACAGACAATAAAGCTGTTGTGGTGTGTACATCTGAGTAAACTCCAAATGTTTACCTGCTAGGTTTCTAGTCTCCAGATCAGCCGTGTTCAATGTCTTCCTGCTCCTACAAAAATGACAAATCACTTTCACACGTATCACATGCCCCCTCAGGCCAGCCAAGGGTATGTGCTATTTCAAAAATTAAGAAACCAAAACACCCAGTTGAAAACCACTACCTGGATAATTATAGTATGAAATTTGGGGTAACCCTGAAAGACGGGAATTTGTTACTAGAGGCACCAGAGGAACACATAGTCTCTGTTAGGAGACCCTGCCGACCCTGTGTCAGAATGAAGCTGGGACGGGCAAACAGTACTTTTAAACAGGCACATACCCAAGCATCGAGACACAGTAAACACATAAGATAATTCATCTGGACACTTTTATATGCAGCATGTATAGGATTTAAAATAACATTCCCATGTTAAACTGAAACATTACCATGTAAATGCTTCAACTAAGTTGCATGAAAGAGTAAATACCAGCCTTTGCAAATTGGCCTCCCTTAAGGGCACTCAAAGGCATAGACTGCATGCTGTTCTCTAAAGAAATGTCCTCCTCTCTATCAATCTCTTCTATTTTGACAGCAAACCCATTGACCAGCATATGTTTCAGAATTTCTGAACAATTGACATTCAAGGCCTAACAGACATTTGTTCTCTACCTTCTCAGAAACCTCATAGGAGTCACTGTTGCCAATAAAATATACCATAAATCTAACCCCCAAGCGCCATCGCTTCAGGAGGAGAATGGACAACCCCCATTCTCCACACTGTTTGTGTACATCTGTGTCAGTTCTCTCCCTGAATCGGCCACGCCAGCGGGAGGTCATCAAGTCAGCAGGTGACAGCAAGCACACGTTCAGAATGGCTTAAGAGAAAATGGAGTCTTTTTTTATTCCCTATTGTCACCTCCTAAAATGTAAGTTGCTTGTTGATCTCATCACATTGAGTCATGTTTGTGTGAAGTGTTGAAAAGACCCAGCCTGCACATATTCTTGAAGTCTTGAAATAATGGCTCAGTGAACAGATGTATACTTTCACCCAGTAGCTCTTTGTGGAAACGAATTTTTAGGAGCCTCAAATATCCACGATTCGACCCTGATGGAAAGTCAAGTTAAAACTAAATGCTATTATTTGGAGAGAAATTTAAGTAATTGATACAAGGACTTTTGAGACTGAAAAACACTAGGTTAATAATGAGCCTTTGTTTAGTGAAACAAATTAAGAGACAAGACAGAGATTAAAAGCACAGGCTCTATTGTAAACCAATCATCAATCAATTTAAAAATAAATAAATAAATATTTTTTTTTTAAAAAGTGCACAGGCTCCAGGTACAGACTGCCTACATGCAGATCCTTCAGATTTTAGCTCTGTGACTTAAAATTATTTCATTTCTCCACTCTTCAGTCCTTTTTGAAAATTTGCGATAGTTAATTACATGCACCTCATAGAGAGGCCAGTGCCTGACACATGATAATTGTTCAATTAATGCTTGTTTTAACTCCATATAGGTAGTTAAGAGAAGCAGTGAATGCATAATTACATGCCATGGAAAAGACTCTGATGCTGGGAGGGATTGGGGGCAAGAGGAGAAGGGGACAACAGAGGATGAGATGGCTGGATGGCATCACTGACTCGATGGACGTGAGTCTGAGTGAACTCCGGGAGTTGGTGATGGACAGGGAGGCCTGGCGTGCTGCGATTCATGGGGTCGCAAAGAGTTGGACATGACTGAGCAACTGATCTGATCTGATCTGACTATAAAATAAGCTAAATCATGTTTCCTATCTTATAACTATATAAAGTTTCTGCTTATCTCTGTTAACTAAAAAGAGCAAGGAGCTTTCTTATAATAATGAAAATACTAGCCTATTGGTTCGAAGAACTGTTACCTAGGAATGCTTGTTACAGAAACTTCACTTGTTGGATATTTGTTAATGAACACTAATTACTGTGCTTATAAGCTGTGCCTACCGTGAGGCCTGCTCTGACTCACCAACCTTTTGATTAGTAAACAGCTAAATGGCTTCCCTGGTGGCTCAGATGGTAAAGAATCTGCAGGAGCCCTGGGTTCAATCTCTGGGTGGAGAAGATTCCCCAGAGAAGAGAATGGCTAACCTCTCCAGTATTCTTGCCTGGAGAATTCCATGGACAGAGGAGCCTAGTGAGCTATACAGTCCATGGGGTTGTAAAGAGTCAGACACTTTTAGTTAATTGAGAGACTAACAGTCACTCAAATGTAGCACTGCCCATTTAGGTCTAATTTATTCAATCAATATAAAAGGACCGTGCAGATTCTCCTAGACTGAGAGCAAAGGCATTCTTCATTGTGAAAATGAATTTTTTAAAAATGAGATGATTCTAACATTTACTTTACATAGCAATGCAATATCTCTAATTGAACAATATCTTCTGTCTGATGACATAGCATTCAACTGTCTTTCAGATTTGTTCAGTGTTTTCTCAATTTTGAAAGCACTTGAAAATCCATAAGGGGACAGGATGTCCTTCTTCATTTTCAACATTTACATCAGGGATATTTTTCAGATGTCTTTCATATTTATCATATCTTCAACAGGTAACTCTTACAGCACTCTTACAACAAGTTCAAACTGACCCTATCCTGTTTCTAACCAGACACTGAGGTGTTTTTCAGAAAAAAAAAAAACAAAAGGCAAGTCATGCAGCTAAGACATGTGCAAAAGAGAAAATTTTGACTTCAAATAACACCAGGTACAGAATGTCCCCCTCCTAACCTCCTCACAAGGGACCAAAGGACTGGGACGTGACAAGCAGAAGATACTGACTTTTCCTTTACCCATCTCTGTATTACTTGATCATGACAGTCAGCATGAACAATTTTTTTTATTAGAGATATAGGTTTTTAAGAAAAGTTATAATGACAATGCCCAAGTAAAGAGCTAAGGAATGCTTTGAAACCCCTGAAAGCTTCTAACTGAAGACAAGTTCTAGTGGTGGAAAAAACATATACTTTGGATTCTGAGCTTTGCTACCACAGGGAGGTAGGGAGAGAGAGTAAGAGAGAGAAAGAGATAGAAAGTTTATATGAGCTTCCCCATTAATTTAATCCCTACTAATTTAATTCATAGGAAATAACCATAAACATGCATATATAATTCTATAGAAGTACAGTGTTTCATTGTAATACTTTTTATTATGTCAAAATTGGGAGAAATATAAATGTCTACCAGTAGTAGAATAGTTAGATAAATCATGACAATGTCTATACAAATGCAGCCATTATAACTATGCTAATGATCTAGAAATACTCTTGCTGTTAAGGGAAATAAATAAATAAATAAAACTGAATATACCACATTGTTACAATTTTGTAAACATATATATATAAAGCTAAAATGCTAAGCTGTTAACAAAGCTTCTCTGCATAATTGATTTAAAAGGTGATCTTTATTTTCTTCTTCACATTTTGTTTTCCCATTATATGTGATTAATGTCCATCCCTTTGAAATTAGAATTTTTCAAAATAGAATTTTTTTCCTATAAATATTGTAAAGAAATCCCAGGAGAGGGAGAGAGGCACATAGCAGAGAAATCAGTGGGCAAATACAAGAAAACCCACACTTCCCTTCCTCCCCGTGGTGCTGAAATTAAAATTGCCGAGCAAGGGATATTTTATCAGGGGCATGAGACAGCATACAGGATAGTATAGAATATTTATACACAGGGACTGAAATGATCCAGCCAAGAGATAGACACTGATAATGCAGAGAACAGAACCTAGCAATACGAATAATTTTCCTTATTTTCTGCCTGATTTTCCTTATTCTCATCTCCATCTGCAAGGCCATGAAATATTCCATATTCAGGAAACATTTTCTAAACACTCGTAATGATTATCTAATCCTTTTTTAAAAAAATGAAGAAATGAGGGGGGTGGTTAGAACAAGAGCTCCTGGCCATAATGAGCTTAGATAACACTTCTGGGAAGGCTTCTGTGGAAGAGATCTTCTCATGTGACTATCTACTTATCATACCAGATATAAGCTATGTGAGATATTTAAGCCTCTCATTTATAGTGTTACCAAACCAAACTTGGGTCCACTCACCCAGTGCATAATGAAGCCAATCTACTGACACCAGGTTGCGGTGAAGGAAAGTACAGTGTTTATTGTAAGGTAGCAAGCCAGGAGAAAGTGTAGTTGATGCTCAAAAGACCCGAATTTCCCAAAGGCTTTTAGAAGGGTTTTGAAAGACAGTGTGAGAGACAGGGTCTCAGGGTGGGTGATCAGCTCGTGCACAATTCTTCTGATTCGTTGGTAGTGAGGTAACCAGGTGATGTTTTGGGAATCTATCATCAGCCTTCTGGTTCCAATCCATCTGGGTTCTACTTGCTTGTAGTTAGCACATGGTTAACTTTTTCCACCTTATTATTTTGCGTAACCAGAAATCAACAAATGGATGCTATTCAGAGAACTTCTAAGAAGAGGCTAAATTAATTGGTCTCATCAGCTCACAATGACAGTCAGGAATCTGTGTCATTGTGTTCTCAGAACACACAGCAATGATGGCAGAAGAAGAAAGAAAAAGGAGTCTGCCAAAAACACCCCAGGCTGCAGAAGCCTGCGTATACACACACACACTCAGAAAGACACTGGGAAACAGGAATTGTGAGTGATCCTCTGGGGTCCTGGAAGGAAACTGCTGATTGTTTTTGGAAAAACATTCGCACCCACCCCTGAGCTCAGAGAATAGAAAAATGGTATCCAGATCTCCTTCTCAGAAACATTCCCCTCCCTGAATCTAGTACCTGAGGTATTTGAGCAGCAGATAAAAATAGCATTTGCTCAAAACAAAGCAAATAATTTTTAACTAGCTTGCTGCCTGAACTTTGTCTCCTAGAGATCTCAGACACCAGGCCAACTCCTCTACCTGTACACACTGGTATCTGTCTCATATGGAACATTTCTGACTTCTTCCCTCCTCTTCCCACTTCAGGCAGTAAGGAAGCCATAGGTGGGCCAGGACCAGGATCGAAGACAGCTGTTCCCACAGATGGCTTTACCACAATGCCCCAGGCCCCTAACACCCACCCACAGGCTCTGACCGCATATGCTGATCCGCCCTGCCGAGTGCAGCCAGACCAGCCTTCCACTGTCTCCCTCCCGCAGAGAACCTTCTCAGTTTCCTCTTGAGACAATGCTTTCCATGAAAAGACAGCATGCTTCACCACTTCACAGTCTTGTTCAGGCCATTCCACTTGCCTAGAAGACTCTCTAATCCTCATTTTCAGTACTGAAATCCTGCCCTCGATTCACACTTAGCTGTAGCAATCGCCCTCACCCTTGGCAACTGTAAAACTTTATAGCAGTAAAAGACAAATATTATAGGCTGTCACTTGAATGTGGACTCTAAAAAAATAATACAAATGAACAAATGAATCTATTTACAAAACAGAAACAGAGACACAGACACACAAAACAAAATTATGGCTACTAAAGGGGAACAGGAGCAGGGGGGAGAGAGAAATTCCGAGTGGGATTAACAGATACACACTACTGTATATAAACTAGATCAGCAATAAGGATTTCCTGTATAACATAGGGAACAAAATTCAATATCTTAAAATAACCTAGAGTGGAAAACAATCTGGAAAATAAATATATATATATAACTGAATCACTTTGCTGTATACCTGGAACTAACACAATAGTGTAATTCAACTATACTCCCATCAATCAATCAATAATAAAATCTTACACTATATGGGAAAAGAATCTGAAAAAGAATGGATATATGTATATGCATAACTGAATCACTTTGCTATACATCTGAGACTAGCATAAAGTTGTAAATCAACTATACACAAAATAAAATAAAAATTAAATTTAAAAAAATTTTAAGAAACTTTATAGCAGTCATGTTGCTTTAGATCTCATTTATTTGTGGGTAGGTCACAGACACTGTGTTAGATGCCAAAGATATGATGCTGAAGAAAAATATGCCCAACAACAGATTCCTTAATATCTAATGAGAAAGATAGGATAAAGATATATAAACAATATACAAGCAAATTAGGATGCATGTTATAGAAGCAATAAATACAAGGCTGAGAGAGAGATTGAAGGGTACAATTTAACAGGGTGGTCAAGAAATGCTTTTCCCTCCTCTAGGAGAAGTGACTGAGGGGGCAGAGAGAGTCAAAATTGTTACACTACATTCTACTCCTTGGAAACAGGGAGATTCTACCCAACAGAGATGTATAAACACATTGATCACCTTCAGCCTTGCTGATGCTGCTTCACGGGGACTTTAATTTGGATTTGCACTAATATGGGTCTCCCACGGATTCAATGAAGTTTGTGTCTTTAGAAAAAGACACAGCCACAAATCTTTTCCACATGACCTCTATTTCGGCCCCTGCTCAGTTGGCCGACAAACCATATTCTCAAGCTTCCTACGGGTCCTTTGGTTTGATTGAGAGGATATATAAGGCTTATCTTAATCTCTAGAAAGAACCGTTTGTGTGATTGAATACTCCCAACATTGATTTTTTCTGATGTTTTAATGAAAAGTTGTACAGTCTCACTCAGAGTTTTCTCTATGCTGCACTGTCTTAATTTTAGTATCTTTTCAAATTGAGGATTTTCAGATTTATACAGTCCTGGTTCCTTTTTGTTTAACAATTCTTTCCTCAGTTTACCTCTTTCCCCTTGCATTTCACTATAAGCAGCAAGAAGAAACCCAGTGGTACATGCATGCTTTGCTTAGAAATCTCCTTAGCTCTGCAACCAAGTTCAGCCTTCCACATAACCACGGGAAACAATTACAGTTTCTGCCACTACCGAACAAGGGTTCCCCTTCCTTCAGTTCTCCGTAACAGTTCCTTAATTCCTTCTGCAGCTTCCCTAGAAGTGTCCTTAAAGTCCAGACTTCTATTAAAACTAACAATCTGTTCAAAGGAATTTAGATTTTTTTCTATCATACTTCTCAAAATTCCTTCAGCCTTTTTAGATATTTGGTACAAAAACACCCACTATGAGGTGCCAAAATCTGTATTCATTTTCTATGGCCACAAGACAACTTACCACAAACTCGTGGCTTAGCACAGCACACACTTGTATCTCATGGCTTCTGCAGGAAAGTATGCTCTAGAGACTCTCTGAAGAAGTAAGCAGTCATGTTAGAGAAATCCATATGTAAAAGAAGAGCAGGTGGCAATTCTCTCCCTCCTTACTGACACAGGAAAATATAGAAGTCATGAAGACTGACAATATCGCTGAGAAGTAACACTGACTGATAACCTAATAGCAGAATCTGAGAGCCATCTCCCCTCAACAGAAAGCAGATAGAGCTGTATTTAGAAACACATTGCCAGGTTTCCCTTCCAACCCACCAGGTTTTATCTCAGGAAGCCAGAACCACCCAGAAAGTCACTTTATAAACTTAGAGACGGGCTGATGGGAATTCCACCTCCACATCCATCATGTTTCTACACCCAGAAATGAAAACTAGAGAAAGTCACCTACAGAAAAGTTGGTAGAAACAACCTAGAGAAAGTCAGTAGGACCACTAGCAGTGCTTGGCCTCTTTTAGGTAGAGACGGTGCAAGGAAAAGTTCACATATGTACATGGCTTCTTTGTACCCTATCAGGTACCCTATGAGGTACCTGGGAAAGAGAAGAAGATATTGAAATGGTAACTATCTTTTATGTTTGTTGGATTCTCAAAATTAACATGACTTTTTCATATTTTTATAAGGAGGAAGTTAGTCTGGGTAGCTTCAAAAAGCCCTTCAGTTTGAATTTTTTTGTGATTCTATGACTCCAGATGAAAATTTTAATTAATGTTGGTTTAGAAGTTTAAATCTCAAAATGCTAGTCTTGACCCTGATGCCAAGTCCTGGATGAGGTTCTAGAGTTGCTGACCCCTGGTAATACTGCAGCCACCCAGAGCCCAGTGAAAGCTGAGTGAAGAGCAAAGGTTTCAGAACTAGGAGTACAAACTTAGATAATCAGCAGTGAACTTATATACACAAAAATGAGAACCTTCATGGGACCATCACAGATACACACTCCAAAACTGGCCCATTCAAATTTCAAGTCTTAATGTTTTGTAAAACTGGCTCCCTCCCAAAGTGGGAAACCTGCAGATAAAGTGTCTTCTTTTTTCCTCTCTCAATATCTTCTTTAGTTCATCTTCCTGCTATTAGTAATTCTGGTTCTGTTCATGTTTAGGTTTATTGCAGAGCAGTAGCTTTCATTTCTATCTTATTTTTTTACTTAAGTATAAACTTTAATAGGTGATTCTGGAGTGTGTCCCCACATTGGTCTAGGGCTCTGGAATCCACATTTTTTAAGCCTTCCTATTTATTCTAATGTGCACCCACACTTGAGAACTATGAGGCTGGAAAGTAAAAATGTTAGTCGCTCAGTGGTGTCCAACTCTTTGAGACCCAATGGATCTGCTAGGCTTCTCTGTCCAGGGGATGCTCCAGGCAAGAATACTGCAGTGGATAGCTATTTCCTTCTTCGGGGAATCTTCCCAAACCAGGGATGGAACCTGGTTCTCCTGCATCGCAGGCAGATTCTTTACCAGCTGAGCCACCAGGGGAGCCCGAGAACTATGAGGCTAGAATGTTTTTAAAAGGCTGCTTCTCCATGTGGCCTCCAGGGGACAATCTTGCCCATTAACACGATTCTGAAAACAATGAGACCATGCTAACTCTACATGGAGACTGATGAGAGGCCTGAACTTGGGAGAGTAAAGGATACCATTGATAATTAGACACTTGAACACTGTTGAGGTCCTTGGCGGCAGATTTTTCTTTAAAATTCTTTGGAACTTCAGGAAACTTTGGGACCACCTATTTCCTTCTATACATGCAATTTTCCCAAGCCCTGTCTTATTCCTTAATCCAGGCTTGTAAGGAAGTCTGAGGACTTTCCCATTCCATGATCATTTCTTTGGATAGGATTTCCTTTATAACAGATTTACCCTTTATAACAAACCACTGTCCAAAAAATGATTTGGCCAGAACGTATTCCTTTTTCTAAACAGGTCTCTCGAGCCTATGTGTACCTTTCATTACTCATGTCATTATCACTTCTGGAATGACAATTTCAGCAGCCAGGATTGCAATGGTGAGTTCTGGGGTAGAAATGAACCAGAAACATGGTTAGTTCAAGGAGCTCAGTATAGTAAATATTATATAATATTTATATACTACGAATATATAATACATATTCAGCTGCATATCTATCTGGTGAAGAAACAGTAGTGAACTCCGGGACAAGGTCTTTTGTAAACAAGCCTGTTTAATAGCCTTAAAAATAAAATATCATTACAAAGAAATTAGAGAAAATTACACCAATTTAAAAAAATAGATATGAACAAATAATTTTCAACTAAGAAACCAACAACAAAAATATGAAAAGAATTCAACCTCAGTGACAAACAAAAGCACGTCAAATAAAACATTGTTTCTCTATGAATTGTTAATTTTTTTAATATTAGACTCTCTGGTGCTTCTAAGGATGTCACGAAACAAAAACTTGTAGTAATGTTGTAGAAATTTCCATATGTAAACTCATTCTAAGGGTAATTTGGTAATATATATATAACTAATCTACTCAACAGTTCTCCATCCAGCAATTTGCCCTTAACAAATATTCAGAAAAGCTGAGCACAAATTGATCAAAGCAAGTAGTAAAGAATCAATATCATACAGGTTATATTCTTTTGCTACCAAAAACAAAGTTAGATCTGTCAAATAAAAGTCAACATTAAAGGCAAAAAGAAATGCACTTCTGAACTAAGTCAGAGATAGACAAATATCATATGATATTACTTTTATGTAGAATCTTTACAAAATTATACAAACGAAATTATTTACAAAACAGAAACAGACTCACAGACTACAAAAAAAAAATATGGTTACCAAAAGGGAAGGAGAGGGAATAAATTAAATGTTTGGTATTAACATGTACACACTACTGTATATAAAATAGATAAGCAAAAAGGACCTACGGTTCAGCACAGGGAACTCTATTCTGTAGTAATTTCAGTGGGAGAATTTGAAAAACATATATATAAATGTATAACTGAATCACATCGCTGTGTACCTGAAACTAATCTAAATCAACTATTTCCAATATAAAATAAAAATTAAAAAAAGAAAAAATGCACTTCCAAATAATTTGTGAAGCAAAGACATAATGAAATTGTTAAAATATTTACAACTGAACTATAATGAAATGTTTATATTTTAACACTTCAGAGATAAACCTAAAGCAATACAGAGTAATTTTACAACCTTAAAAATATATTAAAAACAAAAAACTGAACATGATGAGCTAAACATTCAATCAAAAAGTCTTAAGACACAATAAGAGTAAACAACAAAGATAGGATAAAGAAAATAGTAAGAATGAGAGCTAAAATTAAGGAAATAGAAACAATGAAAAGGATCAATTTAAAATGGTCCTTTGAGTGTGTTCTACATAACTTCTTAATTTCTATATTCCCTCCCTTACTCTTCTTCAGAGATTTCCTTTCAGTGAGCAACTTTTCCATCCTCTTAATGTATTCCTTTTTAGTAGGAATCCAGAAGTATTAGATTGAATGGAAAAGCATTCAACATTTTGGGGCTGGGGTAATCACAGATTAAATGCCTCCTGTATCATATGTGATGGAGGTCTTGTGTATCTGTGACAACAGGGAGTTTCCTTATTCACTCTTCCCAATAAAAACTCACTTACACCTCCTGCCTTTGTAGTTCTGGTATTCACTTTACTATGTAATAGAAGTAGCATGTTGCTGCCAGAATACAACCATTGCTTTTAGCAAATTAAAGTGCATGTCATTTCTTAATACACTGGAAAGGGGGGGAAAGCACACAGTCCAGTCTAAAACATTAGTACTTTTCCATGCAGATTTGTGCACATGTGAGAGGGTGTCCAGTTTGTCTAGTGATTGTTATTTAGAGAGTTGGACCACTATTGTATGTTGCTAATCATTGACTGTAGTCCCAAAAAAGCCTTGTGAAAATGTTATGCCCTATGTAACAGCAGAGTAACATAAAATAAAATTACATTTTATAAACCAAAAAATAAAATAAAATAAAATGGTCCTTTGAAAAGAATTACAAAATGGACAAATCCCTAGTAAATTTTCTCAAGGACATTAAGACACAAAAATATTGTGTAAAATAAGATTATAGCTATAGGCACAGTAAAAATTCAAATAATTACAAGAAAATGCAGAGGTAGATTCATACAAATAAATTTGAAAACTTGGACAAAATATAAAACTTTCTAAAAATTGTAATAGAGCAAAACTGATAAGAAAATTAGAAATTTTGAATTTACATATAAATTTAAAACACTACACATACATATGGTTTTTTAGGCAAGTTATTTCAAACCCAAGACCAATGATTTCCACATAATACAAACCATATCTGAGTACTGAGAATAATAAAAAACAGGAAGCTAGTCAATGCATTATTCTGAGCCTAAGACAGAACCATAATGACAAAAACAAGAATAGATTACAAACAAAAATTATAGACCAACATTATTTATAAAAAGCAATGACAACTCCTAAAAATATTATCCATCTAGTACTGAATATTTAAAATAATACTGGTACACCCAGAAGTATGTGTGTGGTGTTAGTCACTCAGTCATGTCCAACTCTTTGAGACCCCATGGACTGTAGCCCGCCAGGCTCCTCTGTCCATGGAATTCTCCAGACAAGAATACTGGAGTGGGTTGCCATTCCCGTCTCCAGGAGATCTTCCCAATTCTGGGACTGAACCTGGGTCTCCCATACTGCAAACAGATTCTTTACTGTCTGGGCCACCAAGAAGACCCAGAAGTATGAGGAAGGCTTGATATTTGAACAACACACCACCTAAATATATTAATTATAAAATTCTCTCACTAAATGCTGAAAGTAACTTGGTCAAATTTAATATTAGTATGTATTTTTAACTAATCTCTTAACTATAAAATCTCTTAGTAAACTAGGAAGTAAAGGGAACTTCCTTAACCTGACAAATGGAGTCTTAATTTACTTTTAAAGTGAAATGTTAAAAACATTCCCTTAAAAACACAAGACTTCCAGTATTATCCTTTCTACTCTACATTAACAGTCTTGGGAATCTTCCCAGTCCAGGGAGCAAACCCAGGTCTCCTGCACTGCAAGCAGATTCTTTATATCTGAGCCACCAGGGAAGCCCAAGAACACTGGAGTGGGTAATGTAACCCTTCTCCAGGGGAACTTCCCAACCCAGTAATTGAACTGGGGTCTCCTGAATTGCAAGCAGATTCTTTACCAGCTGAGCTACCAGAGAAGCCTATCTTAACCAGTGCAGGAAAATAATAAAAACATTAGAATTAAAAAGGAAAAAACACAATTATCATTAATCATAGATGGCCGATTCTATTTTGCAGGGAGGAAATGTACAAAATAAGCTTAGAAGACCTTGTCATCCCAGAAAACTAGGAAGTTATCAATGACTACAGAGTCCATGTTAAAAGACTTGAGAGCAAACCTGAAAAGATTTTCACTGGCTAAAGATTCAATGATTCTCGAATCAATAATAAAATGAATCCAGTGGATTACAACACATCAAGTATATTTAAATTCATGGGGTCACAAAAACATCCTCCTCAGTTCCTTTTGGGGATTTGTCCTGATTTGCACCAGGTTTGCCTGGGACTGTTCAGGTTTGACACAAAAAGCCTCATGGCCTGAGAAACACCTTCATCTCAGTCAACCAGGGATGACTGGTCACGTTACAGGGAATCAACTCATTATCTTAAAGACTGATAAATAATCATACACTTGATCTCAGAGAGTAATTGAAATATTGACAAGGAAAATATCTTTATAGAAATATTATAAAGATATAATATATAGCAATAACAATAAGTATATATAGAAATATCATAAAGTTAATACGTGAAGTAGAAATTATATAATTAGAATATCATTTTGCCAACCAAGTCCCAGCCAAACAATGCTGTGCTTAGTCACTCAGTCGTGTCTGACTCTTTGCGACCCCATGGACTGTAGCCTGCCAGGATCCTCTATCCATGGGGATTCTCCAGGCAAGAGTGGGTTACCATGCTCTCCTCCATGGGATCTTGCCAACCCAGGGATCAAACCCAGGTCTCCCACATTGCAAGGGGATTTTTACCATCTGAGCTACCAGGATAGCCCAAGAATACTGGAGTGGGTTGTTGTTGCTGTTCAATAGCCCAGTCGTGTCCAACTCTTTGCAACCTCATGGACTGCAGCACACCAGGCCTCCCTGTCCCTCACCATCTCCTGGAGTTTGCCCAAGTTCCTGTTCATTGCATCAGTGATACTGTCCAGCCATTTCATCCTGTGAAGCCCTCTTCTCCTTCTGCCCTCAGCCTTTCCCAGCATCAGGGACTTTCCCAATGAGTCATCTGTTCACATCAGATGACCAAACTACTGGAGCTTCAGCTTCAGCATCAATCCTTCCAGTGAATATTCAGGGTTGATCTCCCTTAAGATTGACTGGTTTGAAGTGGGTAGCCTATCCTTTCTCCGGGGCATAGCCGAAGAATAGATCTTATCATTGCTTATTAAAGTCACTAGCAACACATACACAGTCAAGCTGACAGTATGTATCTGCCCAGGAAAGTACACAATACCATGATGTCTGGCATTTACTTTAAATTAATCAGAATTGGGGGAGGTACATAGATATGTAGGATGATGGGCAAGCAGATTAGTTAACTGGCCATGAGTCGATAATTGTGGAAGCAAGGTAATGGACATAGGCTGTTTTATCACACTATTCTCTCTTCTTTTGTAGATGTTTGAATTCTCCATAATAAAATACTTCAAAAAAAACCTGGTTAACATAAAAACAAGTCATCAGAAATGCATAGACTCATATTTACAATGTTCACTACATTGTATTTAAATTAGGCAAAACAAATATAGTGATATAATATAATGATACCAATGATATTTAAACAAACTAAAGTACACTTACACAACAGAGTAGTACAAAGCTATAAAAATCACATTTTAACGTATAATTGAATGACATGATGGTATATTCATAAACACAATGATAAACAAGTGAGGCTTTCAACATGATCTCAGTTCCTTTAAAGTATGCACATTTGCAAAGACACTAAAGAAATATAATGAAATGTTAACAATATATATCCCTGCGAAGTGAAATTATAGTTGAATTTTATTATCTCTGTTACACTTTTTATACTTGTTGGTTCTGCTATGTTGATCTTTCTCCTTATAACAAAAAAATATACTATATGTTATATATTTATTAAAGAAAAGTAGCAAGCCTGGAGGAAGACAGGGAGGGTAAGCTCAGACAGCAGGTGACATGACTAAGCCTGCACAGGCAGAAACCCCATTTCCGGCTCTGCAGCAGCAAGGCCACAGGACCGCCCAGCTCCAGTGACACTGACAGGGCCTGGCAGGTGGCAGGCAGAATAAGAGCCACTTCACTAGTGGGAAGAACCCCAAGGATGCAGTCTGGACCGCCTGCTCTCCTGTGCACAGTCGTGGCCCTCATCTGCCTTGGTAGGGAGCTCCCCAACCCTGCAGCTGGGACCTGAGGAAAGAGATTTGGGAAAGGAGTTAGAATAGAATCCTACAATGCTTTTCTCCGCTTTATTTCCTGGGTCAAAACTTGGCCACTGTGGCAGCTTTCTTGTGAGCATCACCAACAAATAAGTCATTTTTCCCTTCTTTTCCACAGGTTCCAACAATGTTGAGAGCGCCGATGTACCTACAGTGTTTAAAAAAGAGGGGGAATCCGTGACCGTGGAATGCAAGTTCTCAGTCAGCTATACTTACTATATGATGTACTGGTATCGACAGCCTTCCAGCGGAGAGATGATTTACATGATTAATATTCATTCTCAAAACAAGCACTCAAGGGAAGGACGATATTCTGTGGAATTTTACAAACCCAACCAAATGCTGAAACTCACCATCTCAGCCTTGACGCTGAGTGACTCGGCCATCTATTTCTGTGCTGTCAGAGAGTTCCACGGTGAGGGTAGTGACAGGAAGCGCCTTACAAAAACCCCCAGGGCTGAGCACGAGACAGCCACCTGCTACAGAAGACAGCCCACAGAACAGGAAGAGGGAAGACACAGGCATGATGGTGGTTCTGCTGGATCTACAGAGAGGCTAATGAATGTTCTCAAAACAATCTTCCCACATTTGGTATCAGAGAAAGAGCCATGGTTACAAGACCCCAGCCTCCAGAGCATTTTGATCTCTGTGTCTGGTGTCTAAGTATAGCCCGTCAAGGTATGCCTCTGTCATTTCTGCTTGCCCAACATCCACACCCCTTTTCTGGTGACAGCACCTTGATCTTCTCTGGATAAACAAGCTTCCCCTCCTCCTAGGCCTCCCAGCTGGTGTAGTGGTTAAGAATCCACCTACCAGTGCAGGAGTCGCTAGAGATGTGGGTTGGATCCCTGGGTCGGGAAGATCTTCTGGAGCAGGAAATGGCAACCCACGCCAGTATTCTTGCCTGGAAAATCCCATGGACAGAGGAGCCCTGTGAGCTACAGTCCACGAGGCCACAAAGAGTCAGACACAACTGAACACAAGCAAACACACACCCCTCCTTCTACCCCATGTGTGGGTTTGGATGAAGCTGACCCCATCCTTGGATGCCCTGACCAATTAGCATAGTTCATCTCATTGACCACAATGATTGGTTCAAGGATGCATACATGATCCAAGCCCACATCCCGAATTTAATACGGAACCTTTGGGAATACTGCTGGAGATTGAGAGGTTAGGATGTTGTTAAAAAGCAATAACAAGCCCCAAGTGGAATCATTTGCCCCATCTCCCACAAAAGCAAATCAAGACTCAATTGTAGTTTCCACCTATTCCAGAAACATGACCTTTAAAACAGTCAATCTGAAATTTCCTGATTAATACCAGTGAGGTTATCTGTGATAAAAACCCTGCTATTCCCTTTCCCCATGAGAAAATGGTCCTGGCCTGAAACCATCTTTTTTTTTTTTTTTTCATTTTGCTAATACCTTCTTGTCCTTCCTTCTTTCTGCCTATAAAACCTTTTACTTTGTACAACCCCATGTTTTGCTACATGGGATGCTGCCTGATTCATGAATCATTGAAAAAAGCTGATTAGATCTTCAGATTTATCCAGGTGAATTTTTTTTTTTAACAATGTAAAGCTAGAGCTGCCAGCAACACTCTTGCCATCACAAGAGAAGAGCATGATTTTGAAAAGAGTGAAACTGAGCTACTAGAACATTGTTTGAGGCCCTGGACTCTGCTGTGATGAGAGAAGATCTACCTGGAATTTTCAGTTGAACAATTCAGCTACCTGAGCTTGGGTTCCACCAGAAGCAGACAAGGATTCAAGTGCAAGTGGTTTAGTTGGGAAGTGATCCCAGGATGCATGGCAAGAGCTCTAGGGAGGGTGACAGGAAGGGAGGGAGCCAATAAAGAGTGTGTGTTGTCAGGCCATCTGCCATTGGGCACCAGATGTTTAACCTTGCCAGGGAATCTCCTGGGAACCAGTGCAAAGCACTATCTCCACTTATCTCAACCGGGGCCAAAGGAGCTAGGATACTGATACCCCAATCCTGTGTGTCTTTGACAGAGGACAGCTCCAGCGGATGAGGGTGTTAACTCCCCAGCACTGAGATTTGCCAAACTCAAGTGTTGGCAGAAGGAAGTGGGCAGTGTGCACTTTGAAACAATAAACATGAGGGAGTGAAGGTGGGATGTCAACAATGTGACACAATTAATCTCTTTTTTTTTTTTGTAAGCTATTATGAGTTGAGTTGGATGCAATCTCAAAAACGACAGAATGATCTCTATTCATTTCCAAGGCAAACCATTCAGTATCACAGTAATCCGAGTCTATGCCCCAACCAGTAACGCTGAAGAAGCTGAAGTTGAACGCTTCTATGAAGACCTACAAGACCTTTTAGAACTAACACCCAAAAAAAGATGTCCTTTTCATTATAGGGGACTGGAATGCAAAAGTAGGAAGTCAAGAAACACCTGGAGTAACAGGCAAATTTGGCCTTGGAATACCGAATGAAGCAGGGCAAAGACTAATAGAGTTTTGCCAAGAAAATGCACTGGTCATAACAAACACCCTCTTCCAACAACACAAGAGAAGAATCTATACATGGACATCACCAGTGGTCAACACAAAAATCAGATTGATTATATTCTTTGCAGCCAAAGATGGAGAAGCTCTATACAGTCCCCAAAAACAAGACCAAGAGCTGACTGTGGCTCACCCATGAACTCCTTATTGCCAAATTCAGACTTAAATTGAAGAAAGGAGGGAAAACCACTAGACCATTCAGGTATGACCTAAATCAAATCCCTTATGATTCTACATTGGAAGTAGGAAATAGATTTAAGGGCCTAGATCTGATAGAGTGCCTTATGAACTATGGAATGAGGTTCGTGACATTGTACAGGAGACAGGGATCAAGACCACTCCCATAGAAAAGAAATGCAAAAAAGCGAAATGGCTGTCTGGGGAGGTCTTACAAATAGCTGTAAAAAGAAGAGAAGTGAAAAACAAAGGAGAAAAGGAAAGATATAAACATCTGAATGCAGAGTTCCAAAGAATAGCAAGAAGAGATAAGAAAGCCTTCTTCAGCGATCAATGCAAAGAAATAGAGGAAAACAACAGAATGGGAAAGACTAGGGATCTCTTCAAGAAAATCAGAGATACCAAAGGAACATTTCATGCAAAGATGAGCTCGATAAAGGACAGAAATGGTATGGACCTAACAGAAGCAGAAGATATTAAGAAGAGATGGCAAGAATACACAGAAGAACTATACAAAAAACATCTTCATGACCCAGATAATCACGATGGTGTGATCACTCACCTAGAGCTAGACATCCTGGAATGTGAAGCCAAGTGGGCCTTAGAAAGCATCACTACGAACAAAGCTAGTGGAGGTGATGGAATTCCAGTTGAGCTATTTCAAATCTTGAAAGATGATGCTGTGAAAGTGCTGCACTCAATATGCCAGCAAATTTGGAAAACTCAGCAGTGGCCACAGGACAGGAAAAGGTCAGTTTTCATTCCAATCCCAAAGAAAGACAATGCCAAAGAATGCTCAAACTACTGCACAATTGCACTCATCTCACACGCTAGTAAAGTAATGCTCAAAATTCTCCAAGCCAGGCTTCAGCAATATGGGAACTGTGAACTGCGAGATTTTCAAGCTGGTTTTAGAAAAGGCAGAGGAACCAGAGATCAAATTGCCAACATCTGCTGGATCATGGAAAAAGCAAGAGAGTTCCAGAAAAACATCTATTTCTGCTTTATTGACTATGCCAAAGCCTTTGACTGTGTGGATCACAAGAAACTGGGGAAAATTCTGAAAGAGATGGAAATACCAGACCACCTGATCTGCCTCTTGAGAAGTTTGTATGCAGGTCAAGAAGCAACAGTTAGAACTGGACATGGAACAACAGACTGGTTCCAAATAGGAAAAGGAGTTCGTCAAGGCTGTATATTGTCACCCTGTTTATTTAACTTATATGCAGAGTACATCATGAGAAACGCTGGACTGGAAGAAACACAAGCTGGAATCAAGATTGCCAGGAGAAATATCAATAACCTCAGATATGCAGATGACACCACCCTTATGGCAGAAAGTGAAGAGGAACTGAAAAGCCTCTTGATGAAAGTGAAAGTGGAGTGTGAAAAAGTTGGCTTAAAGCTCAGCATTCAGAAAATGAAGATCATGGCATCCGGTGCCACCACTTCATGGGAAATAGATGGGGAAACAGTGTCAGACTTTATTTTTCTGGGCTCCAAAATCACAGCAGATGGTGACTGCAGTCATGAAATTAAAAGAAGCTTACTCCTTGGAAGGAAAGTTATGACCAACCTAGATAGCCTATTCAAAAGCAGAGACATTACTTTGCCAACAAAGTTTCATCTAGTCAAGGGTATGGTTTTTCCTATGGTCATGTATGGATGTGAGAGTTGGACTGTGAAGAAGGCTGAGCGCCGAAGAATTGATGCTTTTGAACTGTGGTGTTGGAGAAGACTCTTGAGAGTCCCTTGGACTGCAAGGAGATTCAATCAGTCCATTCTGAAGGAGATCAGCCCTGGGATTTCTTTGGAAGGAATGATGCTAAAGCTGAAACTCCAGTACTTTGGCCCTTATGCGAATAGTTGACTCATTGGAAAAGACTCTGATGCTGGGAGGGATGGGAGGCAGGAGGAGAAGGGGACGACAGAGGATGAGATGGCTGGATGGCATCACTGACTTGATGGACCTGAGTCTGAGTGAACTCTGGGAGTTGGTGATGGACAGGGAGGCCTGGTGTGCTGCGATTCATGGGGTCGCAAAGAGTCCGACACGGCTGAGCAACTGATCTGATCTGATCTGATGAGGTGAGTTTTCCATTATTAATATTTTCAACCAAAAGAGACAACGAAAAACTCTAATAAAGACAGTCATGAGCTAAAATGAACTAAGCATCAAAATACTTCAAAATAACTTCTTTAAACTTTTGATGTGCTGCAGTTCAGAAAGGATTCTGTCAAGGAGTGGAAATTTCCCCCTCTACCCTCCTTGAGTTCCTATGATTGAAGTAGTAACAAAATTGACGCAAGAAAAACTAACAGGGAAAAAAAAAAGAAATAATATTTTAATTTGTGCATACAGAGTTCTCATGGGAAGGGTACCTAAGAAGTGGCCAAAACAGGCAGTTTTATACTTTTCATTCAGTTCACTTCAGTTCAGTCACTCAGTCGTATCCGACTCATTGCAACCCCATGAATCGCAGCACGCCAGGCCTCCCTATCGATCACCAACTCCCAGAGTTCACTCAGACTCATGTCCATCAAGTCAGTGATACCAGCCAGCCATCTCATCTTCTGTCGTCCCCTTCTCCTCCTGCCCCCAATCCCTCCCAGCATCAGAGTCTTTTCCAATGAGTCAACTCTGCCCATGAGGTAGCCAAAGTACTGGAGTTTCAGCCTCAGTATCAGTCCTTCCAAAGAAATCCCAGGGCTGGCCTCCTTCAGAATGGACTGGTTGGATTTCCTTGCAGTCCAAGGGACTCTCAAGAGTCTTCTCCAACACCACACTTCAAAAGCATCAATTCTTCGGCACTCAGCTTTCTTCACAGTCCAGCTCTCACATCCATACATGACCACTGGAAAAACCATAGCCTTGACTGGTAATTGTCAAATGCTCAATTAGTGAAGAATCTAAACAGAGTCTGGGCATGGGGTAGTGAGGTAAAGAAGTAACAAGCTTTGTTTATACAGATTTTTCTTCCAGATTGCCTATCTCTGGTGATAAGATGCAGGAAGGACACTTTCCACATAGACGTTTATTTCCTACTTTCAGGGAGACAGAGGAGGGTCAGAATTTCCTTATTGCACCAGCTATTTCTCAAACAGCTTCAATTCAAAAGAATCAGGATGCCACTACAGCATACTTTGGGGCAGCAGCCATGAGCCCCAACTCTTCAGATCTTCAAACTGTTCCAATTAGATGGGTTGGACATCAACTGACATCACCCAGGGTGCTAAGGAAGAGGGACAGACTTAACACCTGTACCTGCATTACTACACTGTACACTTGATTGTTCTCTCACCTCCAGATCTTTTCTGTGCAGGGTCACCTTGCTTAGTGCTGCTCCATTCATCTCCCTACAGCATCCCTCCCAAGAATCCTGCCTGCTCAAAGAGCTTGGATCCCCTGTAAGACTGTGCTTTCCCCAGCTCCCAAATTCTGTCCGTGCTGTTTGCTTTCCCAACAATACACTTCCTCCCCATTTCTACCTTTTGAGGATCACCATCCTTCAAAACCGAATTCACATCTCTTCTCTGACATTCTTGAAAATGCTCCAGTATCAAGGAGCAGGCCTGGATCCCATATCTTGCTTTCAAATATCATTTGTAATAAAAGGAATCAGAGTTCCTTGGAGAAATGTCTAAGTCTGAGGCTGGAGCACGGAATATGCAGGGTAATCCTGGAGTATGCCATCATGCTAAACACATACTCAAACCACAAAAACCAGTGCTAAGGCAATGTCAAAAGGACATAAGAGCCAACTGAAGAATATCCCAGTGCCCAAAGCTGGGCACTCTGCATAGCTGAGGTTATTGATATTTCTACCACCAATCTTCATTCCAGCTTGTGCTTCTTCCAGGCCAGCATTTCTCATGATGTACTCTGCATAGAAGTTTCCTATTTGGAACCAGTTTGTTGTTCCATGTCCAGTTCTAACTGTTGCTTTCTGACCTGCATGCAAATTTCTCAAGAGGCAGATCAGGTGGTCTGGTATTCCCATCTCTTAAAGAATTTTCCACAGTTTCTTGTGATCCACACAGTCAAAGGCTTTGGCATAGTCAATAAAGCAGAAATAGATGTTTTTCTGGAACTCTCTTGCTTTTTTGATGATCCAGTGGATGTTGGAAATTTGATCTCTGGTTCCTCTGCCTTTTCTAAATCCAGCTTGAATATCAGGAAGTTCACGGTTCACGTATTGCTGAAGCCTGGTTTGGAGAATTTTGAGCATTACTTTACTAGCGTGTGAGATGAGTGCAATTGTGCGGTAGTTTGAGCATTCTTTGGCATTGCCTTTCTTTGGATTGGAATGAAAACTGACCTTTTCCAGTCCTGTGGCCACTGCTGAGTTTTCCAAAATTGCTGGCATATTGAGTGCAGCACTTTCACAGCATCATCTTTAAAGATTTGAAATAGCTCAACTGGAATTCCATCACCTCCACTAGCTTTGTTCGTAGTGATGCTTTCTAAGGCCCACTTGACTTCACATTCCAGGATGTCTGGCTCTAGGTCAGTGATCACACCATCGTGATTATCTGGGTCGTGAAGATCTTTTTTGTACAGTTCTTCTGTGTATTCTTGCCATCTCTTCTTAATATCTTCTGCTTCTGTTAGATCCATACCATTTCTGTCCTTTATTGAGCCCATCTTTGCATGAAATGTTCCTTTGGTATCTCTAATTTTCTTGAAGAGATATCTAGTCTTTACCATTCTGTTGTTTTAAGCAAATAAAAGCTTTAAAATGGGAGAAATCCTGGTATTTTCTAGGACTAGGAATGAGGTGAGCAGAGTGAATGAGAAAGAAGTTGGTGCGAGATGTTTCCTTGAGGTGTCACATACATGCTTACAAAAGCCATGGTGAGTAAGACTGGGATATCTACTAATAAGTATAATGTGAAGCTGCTGGAAAATGTAAATAGGCCAGTGACATGGTTTCATTTACCTTCTTCATAAACATTACTTGGTTCTGGTATGGAAAGTAGATAAAGAGAGGCAGGGAGGCAGAAGTAGCAGAGGGTAGGGGGGAGGAGACCATTTAGTAGACTGTTGAAATATTGAAATAATCCTTGTAAAAAGATAGTGATTTGGACTAGGATGAAAAAAAAGGAGATGAAAAGAAATATGCAAATATGAGACATATTTGACAGTGAAATTAACAGAACTAATTTATGGTTTAAGTGAGTGAGAAGGCAAAGAAAAAGGAAGAGAACTAAGAATGATTACTTGATGTGTGTCCTAAGCAATCAGGTACATTTTGATGTGACCTCCAGACATAGGTAAGACTCAGTTCAGTTCAGTTCAGTTGCTCAGTCATGTCCAATTCTTTGCAAATCCATGGACTGCAGCACACCAGGCCTCCCTGTCCATCACCAATTCCCAGAGTTTACTCAAACTCATGTCCATTGAGTCAGTGATGCCATCCAAACACCTCATCCTCTGTCGTCCCCTTCTTTTCCCGCCTTCAATCTTTCCCAGCCTCAGGGTCTTTTCCAGTGAGTCAGTTTTTCAAATCAGGTGGCCAAAGTATTGGAGTTTCAGCTTCAACATCAGTCCTTACAATGAATATTCAGGACGATTTCCTTTAGGATGGACTGCTTGGATCTCCTTGCAGTCCAAGGGACTCTTAAGAGTCTTCACCAACACCACAGTTTAAAAGCATCAGTTCTTCAGTGCTCAGCTTTCTTTTTAGTCCAACTTTCACATCCATACATGACTACTGGAAAAACCATAGCCTTGAATAGACAGACCTTTGTTGGCAAAGTAATGTCTCTTCTTTTTAACATGTTGTCTAGGTTGGTCATAACTTTTCTTCCAAGGAGCAAGTGTCTTTTAATTTCATGGCTGCAGTAACCATCTGCAGTGGTTTTGGAGCCCAAAAACTGGAACAGGTTTGAAGGGAAATTATGATTTATATTTTAGCCATACTGGGTTTATGATACCCATTAGAAATCTAAATGAAGATGCCATAGAGAATGTTCAATAAATGAGTCTGGAACTTAATAAAGAGATCAGGGATAGATCTAAAACTTCAGCTGTCATTGACATGTAGACAGCATGTAAAGCCAAGGGACATGGGGAGATAGATTTTCTGGGAATAAATAGAGTTACTGAAGAGATGAGAACTTGATTCAGATTTGGGTACTATGACACAAACGTGAGCAGAAAAGGGAAAAACATAGCAAAGAGGACCAAGAGATAGTGACCATATGGCAGGGGAAAATCAAAAGAGCCAAGAGAGGGACGTGTATAACTGAAAGAGGGGACTGCCGAGAGGTTGAGCAAGATAATAACAAAGGTGACCACTGGATTTGCAGCAAGGGAGTTCTAGTGCATTCGGCAGAAACAGTGTCCTGAGTTGGGAGGATGGACAATGAATTGAAATTGGTTAAACAAAAATAATGTGGCGCAATTGGTAAAGAATCCACCTGCTGACGCAGGAGACACCAGAAACACAGGTTCGATCCCTGGG
Organism: Bos indicus x Bos taurus; assembly: GCF_003369695.1. Classification (NCBI taxonomy): domain Eukaryota; kingdom Metazoa; phylum Chordata; class Mammalia; order Artiodactyla; family Bovidae; genus Bos; species Bos indicus x Bos taurus. The sequence goes on along the minus strand of NW_020867378.1, from coordinate 6,609 downwards.
TCAGGAAGATCTCCTGGAGTAAGAAATGGCAACCCACTCCGGTATTCTTGCCTGGAAACTTCCATGGACAGAGGAACCTGGTGGGCTACAGTTCATGGGGTCGCAAAGAGTCGGACACAGCTGAGTACACAAGAAATAAGGAGTTAATGGGAAGTAAAGCTATAGAAGCAGAGAAGATAGTTCATTTGAGAAATTGTGTTGGGAAAGAAAGCAGGTAAGTGATAGTTGAGAACGAAACAGGTGAGGGAGCAGTTTTTTGTTCTTTTGGTTGGTTTGTTCATAGAACAGTGGACAACAGGGAACATTTTCAAAAGGGAAAACTGTTTTAAGGTGTTCCTTTACTGTTACTATTGATAGAAACTCATATCTAATTTATAAAACTAAAGATGTTCATGGATTAAATCACTAAATAAATGTAAATGATTCACTTGCAAAAGAGTGACCTCTGGGGGATTGCCTACATTCTTACTTGTAATTTAACTGTGTTTTCTGCATTAGCCCTGAAGTTTGAGTAGCTCAAGTTTACATTTTTTTAGCTGAATTAGCGTATGTCCTGGTTACATACCTTAAGGCAACACCTAAATCTCTCCTAGTGCAACAAATGTTTGAAAAATTAATGATGACCATGGGAAGACTAATATTGTATCAGCTAAAGTGAAGTTCTGGGCGAAAGGAGACATTTTCAGTCATTCTCCAATAAAGGTCATGAAGTTTCTCTTTTCTAAATAAATTCAAGGTAGCACTTCAGAATTATATTTACCCTCATTGAAGTCACTGCAGTTGAAAGGAAAGATGCAAAAGAAGTATAGACCAAGCAATCACTGCTCCCCCAGTGTCTGTCACACAGGATGAGACAAGAACCCCAGAGACCCCAGGCCCCACAAGCAGTGCCTGCCCATGGCACTACTCCAGAGAGCGCCAATAATATTTTATTCTGTGTCATGGCAGCTTCTGGAATTTTGCAACAGAAAGGCCAAGTCATCCAGACACTGTTGACCCTAAGACTGTAGCCCACAATCCTAGAAAAGACCTTAAAATCCACAGCAGCTGTGTACTCACTCGTTGCAGCTTGTGTCTTTCTTCCCACTGACTCCTGTCCAGGTTTGGATTCACTACTGCTAAACTAGATGTTTCTTTTCTTTAAAGTATTATTTCAGAGCAGAGCTTTGTGATGACTTGAAGTGTGTCTGTGTATGTGTATGTAACCTTCATTAATATTTCATAACGAATTCCCACTCTATTCTGACTTTTTTTAAAAGGTTCAGATCAGGAAATAGATTTTATGAATTAAATATCTTTGTTTTGTCTTTCTGCTAGAAGTCACAGTGTACTCTTGGACAGAAAGATCAGACTATCAGAGGATATAAAAATTTACCTATCAGATTGCCTTATCAGTCTGGAGAAGGAAATGGCAACCCACTCCAGTATTCTTGCCCGGAGAACCCTGTGGACAGGGGAGCCTGGTGGGCTGCTGTCCATGGGTTTGTACAGAGTCGGACACGACTCAAGCAACTTAGCATGCAACATGCATAGCATATCACTAAAATGCTTAGAAACACCACTGATTAGAAGTCCATTCTAAAGGAGGTCAGCCCTGGGTGTTCTTTGGAAGGAATGATGCTAAAGCTGAAACTCCAGTACTTTGGCCACGTCATGCGAAGGGTTGACTCACTGGAAAAGACTCTGATGCTGGGAGGGATTGGGGAGGAGAAGGGGACGATAGAGGAAGAAATGGCTGGATGGCATCACCGACTCGATGGACATGAGTTTGAGTGAACTCTGGGAGATGGCGATGGACAGGGAGGCCTGGCGTGCTCTGATTCATGGGGTCGCAAAGAGTCAGACACGACTGAGCAACTGAACTGAACTGAACTGAGAAGCTACATAATGGACAGCATGACTTAAATTTGTCTGGTAGTCATGAGTCAGAGACTTCATACATTACACATGCACTCCAACAGTACAGTCTGTAATACAGAGGGAAATTCTAGATGATCCGTAACAACCTCTCCCAGCCTGAGAGATCTACATTTGACCTCAAGCGTTAGCTATTTGAAAATAAATCAAGGATTCTGTGGCCACTGAAATTTGGGATAAAAATCAAAGCACATTTGAGGAAGTAATGTTTTTCATTTAGGCAAGGAAGATTATAACATTTGTAAAAACATAGATTGTTTGGGTCTCTTTTTTAAAAAAATGTCATTTGCTCAAGATATACAGTCAGGAGACAAGGTAAAAGAATGAACAAGTGTTGAAAGTCCATTTATTCAGACTATACTTCAGATAAATGGGTCCTGTCAGATAGTAAATAAAAGCATCTTTCAAAGAGGTGTAGGATATTGGAATAAAGTCGCAGGACACTATTTCATACTAGCCTCCTGGATATCACAGTCGTATTCTGCTATTAGGGAAGACAATATATATTTTCTTAGTTGTGTGTTCTTTCTTTGTGGAGGCCTATTAACCAAACTGATCTTTCCAAGCACACGACTCAGTGAAGGAAGACAGAAACAGTCAGCCAGAGCCAGCAGGACCAGCTAAAAGATACTCCCTTCCATCAGGCCGAAGAATTGTATGACTCTGTGTGTCCCTGACTCTCCCTTGGTTGCTCTGAACTCAAATGTGAGAGCTTGAAACCTTTATGTTTCAAGGGATTGGATGCTGAGGGAATTAGAGGCTAAATTACATTGACTGCATCCCAGTTCCATCCACAGGCACACGCTAATCAATGTGTATAAGGCTGGATGCTCAGCTCAAAGGTTTCATTCTGCCTCACCTACCACTTAGAGAGGCCATATGATTTCTAGCCATTATATATTTTCATGCTTCTGGGAATCATTTTAGCTATTTATCCTTTCTACTCTGGCACATTAAATTATGTTCTTTGGCTCTCCACTTCCTCTTCAAACTTCCTATGTTTTCTCAAGTCCTGAAACATTGCTCCCTTCTCCAGTTAAAGAAAGGGGTTGGACTCCTAAACCCCATTTCCACGTCAAGGACAGACACTCATCAGTCATTCATCAGTCTTTTTCATTTCATTTGTTGAAGTCTTCCAACATTTCAACTATTAACAAAAGTTTAAATCTCTTCATTGAAGTCCTAAGATAATGAATCTTATCAATACATGAATTTCTTCTGATGAAGAGCCAATTTTAGAGCAAGTTGTTCACACACAAAGCAGTAAGGCACAAAGCCAGCCCTGAGACCACGCTCTATGGATTCCGTCTGGGGGAAAGACGCAGAAGAGGATCAACTCTAAATACGCCAATGACTTCCATAACAGGATCACAGTGGGAGTGAGAGGGTCAGTGGTGACCGGGGAATTAACAAAGGCCAATGACCACCAACCAGCACACCTCCATAATCTTTTCTATCTTTCTTGTCTTTTTCTTGTCTCTTCTGTTTGTCCTTGAGACCCAACAGAGTTCTCCAAAAACCTAACAACCTCTGCTAACCTCAGACATGGTTCTGTTTCCAAAGCCTTATCAAGTCAATTCTAATTTCAAGCCCCATTTCCAGATGAGAAACCAGTGTTGAAATTTCACAAAGTATAAATGAACTTTACAATATCTTTCATTTTATGGACAGTTGGAATGACAGCAAGCAGAAGCAGTAAGATGTAGCCAATGATGTCTTGGCGGGAGGATAATCCTAGCTCAGGCTGGAGTTGAAGCTGAAGATGAAGCTGTCTCTGTGGGTTTTTCTGTGTCAAAAATGGTTCTGAAACCTAAGCTGTAAGAAAAACAAATAACAACTAGGGCCTATGATTTGGGGCCAAATAGAAGCAACCACTTTGGAAAAAGGGGGAAAGACCAAAAATGTTAAGAATCAAGAAGGAGAAACCGGAATGTCTACCAATAGGGAGGGAAGTGATTTTTAAAATTTGGGCTCATCTGTACAATGGATACAACCACTACAATCGTATAATCTGGAATTCTGCTTCCAGCCAACATAGAAAAAAGGGAAGACCAGATTACCCTTCATCTGAAACCAACCAAAAAAAAAAAAAATTCCCTAGACAAATTACATAAAACACATGTCCAAGTCATGGTACACAGGGCAACAGATGACAGCTATCCCTGAGAGATGGGAAACAAATGAGGGGAGCCCAAACATTGCCCCCAGATTCTCACCCTGAGAGGGTATCCAGTCTATGGCACAGGGAGGGTAAACTGAGTGAGAACCCCGTCACTTTCCTGAGTCAAGGAGACAGGAGCTGAGATTGGAGGAGCTAGAGCCCACAGGACAGAATACTAGACAAAAGAGAAGTACACAAAGAGAGAACCCTGGAGATCTGCAGCAAATACCCTCAAATACTCAGCAGAATGAGTCTCAGGCAAGTGTAAATGGCAGGCCATGGAAAGATCCATCCAGAAGGATTAGAGGAAACAGTGTTTCTTCAAGTGTACCTAGAATTTAAAAGGAGTTCATTGCTTGATCATACATTCCTTAATTCTTAATAATTTCATACATTTCATTTTTTAAATTCTCATCACTAGCTCCCATCACTAAACAAAAAATTGCTTCATATAAATATTTAAGAAACAATTGCATCTGATGGAGTTAAATAGTAAGGACAAAAATAAACATCACCCATCTATAGCACCAGGAAACAGTTACTAATAAACCTAATTGTTTCTGATAATCAATCAATACAATTTCTTTAAAATTACTTTTTATCTCTTACCTTTAATTTATGCATAATGTTGAGTTGAAATAAATTCAAACCTGCAGACACTTGTAGAAATGTGGCTTTGTATGATTTAAAGTTTTATACTTAATCAATCAAACCTAAACTCAGTTTACTCATGATAATGATTGAGTTCATTACACTATATATTGTGACATCATTAAATTATTAAATACTTTCCATATTTCCTCTCATGCTTCATCTTCTTAGATTGAGGATCTATATTTCTTTGGACTCTGCCAGTTATTCTTCCAATCATCTTTGCTGTTGTATTTCTCTGGGCATTATTTTTTACTTTAAAGAACAACCATCATTAACAGCTTCTGAGAAGTATTAGACATGATGTCCACACTGACAATTTCTCATGCTGTGAACCTTGCCTTCCCAGGTAGGAAAACTTTTTAACCTACTTCCCAGACTCCATTGCCTTGCCTTAAATTGGGAGGTGAAGCACATAAAGAGTAGTCTAGACAAGGATTACTTTCTTGCTGGGAGACAGCAGAGGTTGCATTGTTCTCAGGTTGGCAGCAACAGCATCATCTTCATTGGTTCAGGAGCAGTAAATTCCTGGTTGGGCCAGCCTGGCTGCATGTTCTGTGGCTGGTGGCACTGGAGGCCACTTCCAGTCCAAAAGATTCACCACCATCAAGTGGTCCTGTGACTGGCACAGAGACAGCCACCTCCTTACTAGGCCAGTTGAATGGGTGGCTCTGGTCTTTGCTCTTAGAAGTCAGGCCCAGAGGTCTGTTTCTCTAGACTGACTAATGATTCTCTAGTCATCTAATACTGCTTCCAAAATTCCTATCTGCTTAGACCAAGTAATGCTGATTACTCTTTCTTTCTTGTTATGTATCACACTGACATTTCACAGTGTTTACTCTGAAGCCCACCTTGGCTTTCATTTCATATACTTAAGCTGGGTGTTAGTGCTGCCTAACCTTTTCATCGCAGCACATTGATTCGTCTTAACAAAGAATACTAGTGATGTTTTACTATGATTTCTGGTTCATTGGCTGGGGGAAAACAGTGGAAACAGTGTCAGACTTTATGTTTTGGCGCCAAAATCACTGCAGATAGTGACTGCAGCATGAAATTAAAAGATGCTTACTCCTTGGAAAAAAGTTATGACCAACCTAGATAGGATATTCAAAAGCAGAGACATTACATTGCCAACAAAGGTCTGTCTAGTCAAGGCTATGGTTTTCCTGTGGTCATGTAGGATTGTGGAGTTGGACTGTGAAGTGAAAGAAGAGCGCCGCAAGAATTGATGCTGCTTTGAACTGTGGTGTTGGAGAAGACTCTTGAGAGTCCCTTGGACTGCAAGGAGATCCAACCAGTCCATTCTGAAGGATATCAGCCCTGGGATTTCCCTGGAAGGAATGATGCTAAAGCTGAAGCTCCAGTACTTTGGCCACCTCATGTGAAGAGTTGACTCATTGGAAAAGACTCTGATGCTGGGAAGGATTGGGGGCAGGGAAGAAGGGGACGACAGAGGATGAGATGGCTGATGGTATCACTGACTCGATGGATGTGAGTGTGAGTGAACTCCGGGAGTTGGTGTTGGACAGGGGGGCCTGGCGTGCTGCGATTCATGGGTCGCAAAGAGTCGGACATGACTGAGCAACTGAATTGAACTGATCTGAACTTGCCTGCCAAAACAGTAACTATGAAAAAGAACAAAGTCTATTTGATGACCAGCCCAAGATATATCACGGAATGAAAGCACAGTGAATCTCATAAGCTAGATTCCATTAGCATAACCTCCTGAAAGATTTTTTAAAAGCTTTCTATTGTTATGGCACATGGGAATGAGACAACCTGAAAACTTCCAAAGGCTCCTCTCTTGGAATGTTTTCACAACTTCACTAATTCATCTTCACTAGATTTCTTTTTGACTCCAGAGCCAGTTAGAGCCTTAA
>NW_020867377.1:0-21788 GCF_003369695.1 Bos indicus x Bos taurus | reverse complement strand
ACACCACAGTTCAAAAGCATCAATTCTTTGGCGCTCAGCTTTCTCACAGTCCAACTCTTCACATCCATACATGACTACTGGAAAACCCATAGCCTTGACTAGACGGACCTTTGTTGGCAAAGTAATATCTCTGCCTTTTAATGTGCTACCTAGGTTGGTCATAACTTTCCTTCCAAGGAGTAAGTGTCTTTTAATTTCATGGCTGCAATCACTATCTGCAGTGATTTTGGAGCCCCCCAAAATAAAGTCTGACACTGTTTCCACTGTTTCCCCATCTATTTCCCATAAAGTGATGGGCAGTGCCAAAGAATGCTCAAAACTACACACAACGCACTCATCTCACACCATGATCAAGTTGGGTTTATTCTAGGAAACTAGGATTCTTAAATATACGCAAATCAATCAATGAGATTACCATATTAACAAATTGAAAGATAAAAGCCAGATGATAATCTAAATAGACGCAGAAAAAGCCTTTGACAAAATTCAGCACCCATTTATGATTAAAACTCTTCAAAAAATGGGCATAGAAGGAACCTACCTCAACATAGTAAAGGCCATATACGATAAGCCTACAGCAAACATCATTCTCAAAGGTGAAAAACTGAAAGCATTCCCCCTAAGATAGGAACAGACAAGGGTGTCCAGTTTCACCACTATTATTCAACATAGTTCTGGAAGTCCTAGCTACAGCAATCAGAAAAGAAAAAGAAATAAAAGGAATCCAGATTGGAAAAGAAGAAAGTAAAGCTCTCATTGTTTGCAGATGACATGATACTGTACATAGCAAACCCTAAAGATAGTATCAGAAAATTACTAGAGCTATCAGTGAATTTAGCAAGGTTGCAGGATACAAAATCAAAACATGGAAATCACTTGCATTTCTATATACTAACAGTGAAAAATCAGAAAGAGAAACTAAGGAATCAATACCATTCACCACTGCAATGAAAAGAATTAAATATCTAGGAATAAACTTACCTAAGGAGACAGAAGAACTGTACACAGAAAATATAAGACACTAATGAAAGAAATCAAAGATGACATAAACAGATGGAGAGATATTCCATGTTCCTGGGTAGGAAGAATGAATATTGTGAAAATGACTATACTACCAAATGCAATCTACAGTTTAAATGTGATTACCAAATTACCAATGGCATTTTTTTCACAGTACCAGAACAAAAATTTCACAGCTCATATGGAAACACAAAAGACCCTGAATAGCCAAAGGAGTCTTGAGAAAGAAGAATGCAGCTGGAGGAATCAACCTTCCTGACTTCAGGTTATATTACAAGGCTACAGTCATCAAGATAGTATGGTACTGACACAAAAACAGAAATATAGACCAATGGAACAAGATAGAAAGCCCAGAAATAACCCATGCACCTGAGGGTACCTTATTTTTACAAAGGTGGCAAGAATATAAAATGTGGCTAAGACAGCCTCTTCAATAAATGGTGCTGGGAAAACCTGGGACAGCTACATGTAAAAGAATGAAATTAGAACACTTCCTAACACCATACACAAAGATAAACTCAAAATGGATTACAGACCTAAATGTAAGACCAGAAACTATAAAATCTCTTAGAGGAAAACATAGGCAGGAAAGAACATTCCAATGACATAAATCAAAGCAAGATCCTCTATGACCCCACTACCTAGGGTAATAGAAATAAAACCAAAAGTAAACAAGTGGGGACCTGATTAAACTTAAAAGGCTTTTGCACAGCAAAAGAAACTATAAGCAAGGTGAAAAAGACAACCCTCAGAATGGGAGAAAATAATAGCAAATGAAACAACTGACAAAGGATTAATTTTCAAAATATACAAGCAGGTTCAGATAACTCAATACCAGAAAACAAAACAACCCAATCAAAAGTGGGAAAAGACTTAACAGACATTTCTCCAAAGAAGACATACAAATGACTAGCAAACACGTGAAAAGATGCTCGACATCACTCATTATTAGAAAATGCAAATCAAAACCACAATGAGATATCACCTCACATGGTCAGAATGGCCATCATCAAAAAGTCTACAAACAATAAATGCCAGAGAGTCTGTGGAGAAAAGGGAACGCTCTTGCACTGTTGATGGGAATGTAATCAATACAGCCACTATGATGACATTATGGCAATTCCTTAAAAAACCAGGAATAAGACCATCATACGACCCAGCAATCCCACTCCTAGGCAGATACCCTGAGGGAAACCAAAATTGAAAAAAAACACATGTATCCCATTGTTCATTGCAGCACTACTTACAATAGCTAGAACATGGAAGCAACCTGAAGTCCAGAATAAAGAAGTAGTGGTAACATATACACAATACTGTATTACTCAGCCATAAAAAGGAATGCATTTGAGTCAGTTCTAATGAGGGTGATGAACCTAGAGCCTATTATACAAAGTGAAGTAAGTTACAGAATGATAATATCGTATTCTAACACATGTATTTGGAATCTAGAAAAATGGTACTGAAGAATTTGTTTACAGGGCAGCAATGGATAAATGGACATAGAGAATAGACTGATGGACATGGTGCGAGGGGAGGAGAGAGAGTGAGAAGTATGGAAAGAGTAACATGGAAACTTACATTACCATATGTAAAATAGATAGCAACAGGAATTTGCTGTATGGCTCAGGAATGGGATGGGAAGGGAGATGGGAGGGAGGGTTTAAAAGGGAGAGGATATATGTATACCTATGGCTGTCTGAATGCAGAGTTCCAAAGAATAGCAAGAAGAGATAAGAAAGTTAATGCAGCGACAATGCAAAGTAATAGAGGAAAAGACAGAATGGGAAAGACTAGAGATCTCTTCAAGAAAATTAGAAATACCAAGGGAACATTTCATGCAAAAGATGAGCTCAATAAAGGACAGAAATGGTATGGACCCTAACAGAAGCAGAAGATTTAAGAAGAGATGGCAAGATACACAGAAGAACTGTACAAAAAGATCTTCATGACTCAGAAATCACGATGGTGTGATCACTGACCTAGAGCCAGACATCCTGGATGTGAAGTCAAGTGGGCCTTAGAAAGCATCACTACGAACAAAGCTAGTGGGGGTGGTGGAATTCCAGTTGAGCTATTTCAAGTCCTGAAAGATGATGCTGTGAAAGTGCTGCACTCAATATGCCAGCAAATTTGGAACCTCAGCAGTGGCCACAGGACTGGGAAAAGGTCAGTTTTTCATTCCAATCCCAAAGAAAGGCAATGCCAAAGAATGCTCAAACTACCGCACAATTGCACTCATCTCACATGCTAGTAAAGTAATGCTCAAAATTCTCCAAGCCAGGCTTCAGCAATATGTTGACTATGAACTTCCTGATGTTCAAGCTGGTTTTAGAAAAGGCAGAGAGGACCAGAGATCAATTGCCAACATCCGCTGGATCATGGGAAAAAGCAAGAAATTTCCATAAAAGCATCTATTTCTGCTTTATTGACTATGCCAAAGCCTTTGACTGTGTGGATCACAATAAACTGTGGAAAATTCTGAAAGAGATGGGAATACCAGACCACCTGATCTGCCTCTTGAGAAATTTGTATGTGGGTCTGGAAGCAACAATTAGAACTGGACATGGAACAACAGACTGGTTCCAAATAGGAAAGGAGTATACGTCAAGGCTGTATATTGTCACCCTGCTTATTTACTTATATGCAGAGTACATCATGAGAAACGCTGGACTGGAAGAAACACAAGCTGGAATCAAGATTCCCAGGAGAAATATCAATAACCTCAGATATGCAGGTGACACCACTCTTATGGCAGAAAGTGAAAAGGAACTAAAAAGCCTCTTGATGAAAGTGAAAGAGGAGAGTGAAAAAGTTGGCTTAAAGCTCAACATTTCAGAAAATGAAGATCATGGCATCCAGTCCCATCACTTCATGGGAAATAGATTGGGAAACAGTGGAAAACAGTGTCAGACTTTATTTTTCTGGGCTCCAAAATCACTGCAGATGGTGACTGCAGCCATGAAATTAAAAGGTGCTTACTCCTTGGAAGGAAAGTTATGACCAACCTAGATGGAATATTCAAAAGCAGAGACATTGCCAACAAAAGTTCGTCTGGTCAAGGCTATGGTTTTTCCTGTGGTCATGTATGGATGTGAGAGTGACTGTGAAGAAGGCTGAACGCAGAAGAATTGATGCTTTTGAACTGTGGTGTTGGAGAACACTCTTGAGAGTCCTTTGGACTGCAAGGAAATCCAACCAGTCCATTCTGAAGGAGATCAGCCCTGGGATTTCTTTGGAAGGAATGATACTAAAGCTGAAACTCCAGTACTTTGGCCACCTCAAGTGAAGAAGTTTGACTCATTGGAAAAAGACTCGGATGCTGGGAGGGATTGGGGCAGGAGGAGAAGGGATGGCAGAGGATGAGTTTGCTGGATGGCATCACTGACTTGATGGACGTTGAGTCTGGGTGAACTCCGTGAGTTGGTGATAGACAGGAGGCCTGGCGTGCTGCAATTCATGGGGTCGCAAGGAGTTGGACAGACTGAGCAACTGAACTGAACTGATGGCTGATTCATGTTGAGGTTTGATAGTAAACAACAAAATTTTGTAAGGCAATTATCCTTCAATTAAAAAAATAAATGAATTAAAATAAAAATATACAAAAATGTGTTGAATGCCATGAAAGCAGTACTCAGAGGGAAACTTATAGCAGTAAATGCCTATGTTAAAACAAAGAAATATTTTAAACGAATAATTTAGGACTTCCCTAGTAGACCAGTGGTTAAAACTCTGTGCTTCCAGTGCAGGCAACACAGATTCCATCTCTGGTCAGGGAACTAGGGTCCCATGTGCTGCACAGCCAAAAAATAAATAATAATAATTTAGCTTTACACCTTAAAGAACTAGAAAAAGAACACAATAAACACAAAGCTAGAAGGTGGAAGAAAATAATAAATATTAGAATGAAGATAACAAAGTTAGAGCATAGGAAAACAGAATAAGTGAAAATAAAGTTAGTTCTTTGAAAGACCAACAAAATTGACAAATTTTTAGCTAGAATAACACAGGAAGAGAAAGAGGAGACCCAAATAACTAAAATCAGAAATGAAAATGAGAACATTACTACCTACTTTACAGTAATAAAAATAACTATAAGAGAATACTATAAACCATTGTATGCCAAAAATTAGATCTATATGAAATGTACAAGTTCCCAGAAACACAGATCTTTAAAAACAGACTCAAGAAGAAATAGAAAATCTTGATAGACTTATAGTCAGTAAAGATTGAGTCCGTAATCAAAAACCTCCTTCCCAAGAAAGAAAAGCTCAGAGCTAGATGGTGTCACCCAGTGAATCTACCAAACATTTAAAGAAAAATTAACATCAATCCTTCACAATTCTTCCAAAGGACAGAAGAGGAGGGAATACCTCCTAATTCATTCTATGAGGTCAGATAAACACATTCCAAGAAAAAATTATAGCTCAATATCCTTTATGAATATAGATACCAAAATTCTTTAAGAAAATACTAGCAAACAGAAATCCTTGGCATATTAAAAAGAATAGGACACTATGTCCAAGTAGGGATTTATCTCAAGAATGTGAATGTGAATTCAGTATAAGAAAATCAATCAGCATGATCCACCACATTAATAAAAGAAATGAAAAAATCATATTATCTTCCCAACTGATGCAGAAAAATCATTTGACAAAATCAACACCCTTCCATGTTAAAAAAAAAAATTAAGAAAACTAGAATTGATTGCACTTTCTCAACATGATAAGGGCATTATAAAAAAGAAACCCACAACTAGCATCATACTCAGTGGTGAAAGACCAAAAGCTTTCCCCCTAAGAACAGGAACTAGATAAAGATGATCACTTTCTCCCCTGCTATTCAACATTTATTGGAAGTTCTAATCAGGGCAATAAGGCAAGAAAAAGAAATTAAATGCACCCAAAAGGAAAAGAAGTGTATCTATCTCTATTTGCAGATGACATGATCCTATATAGAGAAATCCAAATAATCCACATAGCTACAATAAACTATATAGTATTATATAGTAACTACACACTATAATAAATTCAGAAAAGTTGCACAGTAGACAAAATCAGTTATGTTCTATACATCAACAATGACCAAGCTGAAACAATTCCATTTACAGCAGCATTCAAAATGATCAAGTACCTGAGAATAAATTTCCCCAAAGAGGTGGATTTTTACACTAAAAATATAAAACATGTTAAAAGGCACTAAAGAAGACCTAAATAAACAAACAAACAAAAATCCTTTGTTGATGGAATATTTCTATTTTAAGGCCCAAGGATATCTACAGGTTTAATGCAATCCCTTTTAAAATTCAAGCAGTCTTTTTATTTTTTTTTAAGGAATGGAAAAGCTAGTTCTCAAATTCATATGGAATTGCAAGTTGCCCTGAATGAGCAAAAACAATCTTAAAAAAAGAAAAACAAAGTTGGGGAACTCACACTTCCCCATTTCAAAACTTATTACAAATCTACAGTAACCAAAATAGTGTCATAATAGCACAGGGATAAACATGTAGATCCGGAGAAGGCAATGGCACCCCACTCCAGTACTCTTGCCTGGAAAATCCCATGGATGAAGGAGCTTGGTAGGCTGCAGTCCATGGGGTTGCTAAGAGTCAGACATGACTGAGCGACTTCACTTTCACTTTTCACTTTCATGCATTGGAGAAGGAAATGGCAACCCCCTCTAATGTTCTTGCCTGGAGAATCCCAGGGACAGGAGAGCCTCGTGGGCTGCCGTCTATGAGGTCGCACAGAGTCGGACACAACTGAAGTGACTTAGCAGCAGCAGCAGCAGCAAACATGTAGATCAATGGCGTAGAATTCAGAGTTCAGAAATAAACTCACTTATCTATTGCCAGTTGACTTTCAACACTGGTGCAAGACCATTCATTGGGAAAAACTAACCTCTTCAACAAATGGTGCTGGGACAAACTGGATATTCAAATACAAAAGAGTAAAGTTCAACTCCTATCCACATCACATACAAAAATTAACTCAAAAGGATCAATGACCTAAGTATTAATATAAGAGTTCATACTACAAAACTCATAATAAAATATACACTATCATATGTATCTTGGAAAGCAAGGACTAAAGAAAGAATTTTCAAATGAACGTTTCAAGAACTTTGCCAGACTATAGAGGAGATATTTTGAATATTCTCAAATCATGCTATACAGCTTTGACCCTGTATAAGCATAGAAAACCTCTTTAAAGCTGCAAGTAACACAAAGCTATCATTTATTAAGCATTTAGTATGTACCAGTCCCTTCACATATGCTATTCTTTTTAAACTTTTTAATTCACTCAATATCAACAGGTATTCTACATCATTGAAAAAAAAAATAGAAGCTACAATCTGGAATTCCCTCAAATTTTTGCTACAGAACCTATAAGCTCACCTTTATCTGAGCCCATTCTTTCTCCTTCCCTCCTATTGCAATAAAAGAGGTGTTAATCTTTTCATCTATAGAAAAAAAATTCCTCTACCAGAACTCTGTATCTCATTTGCTCCATTTCACCCTACCCATCTTCAATCTCTCCTTTTCTTCTGGCTCCTTCTCATCAGCTCCTAAACATGAGTCTCACCTATCTCAATATAACAAACTAATATTTTCCCTCCAGATAATCATCTTTACTTTCCCCTCCAGATAATCATCTTTTCCTCTCATTCTAGTCAATTAAGTATCTCAAGAAACGAATCACCAGTCCAGGTTTGATGCATGATACAGGATGCTCGGGGCTGGTGCACTGGGATGACCCAGAGGGATGGTATAGGGAGGGAGGTGGGAGGGGGGTTCAGGATTGGGAACATGTGTACACCCGTGGAGGATTCATGTTGATGCATGGCAAAACCAATACAATATTGTAAAGTAATTAGCCTCCAATTAAAATAAATTTAAATTAAAAAAGAATTGTCTCTATTTTATATCTCTATTTTCTTATTTGTCCAGTATGCCTTCCTCATCAACACCTCTACCACAACCATTTTTGCACTAATTGAGAACAAGATCTTCGGTCTTTATCTCGATTTCTCAATTACAACAGTGTCAATTCCTCCCAAGTTATATATTTCACATAAAGACTTTAGTTCCAACTGAAAGTACAGGAGGCAGATATTGTTACTAAGGCTGCACAGGGATATTATTGAGCAAATGGCTTGGGATAAGATGCTGAGCTTTGCGGGAGAAGTGAGGGCAGTGGAGAAAGGCAGTGAAAGAAAAGAAGCAGGGAGGAATGGACCACCTCCCCCGCGAGGGGCACCCCATCAGTGAGTATGTTCTTGAAATGACACAGGAGCAGGGTTCTTCCAGGCTCCACATTTGCCCATTTCATCATGAAGGAAGAATAGCTGAAAAGAATAGACGCTTTGAATACTGCTGTGAAGCAGAAGAAAACCAAGACAGTGTTTTAGTTAAATAAGTAAACGAGAGGGATAAAAAAGGAAAGGAAGCACAAAGCCCAAAGTACCGGTGGCAAATATCCACCAGGGAAGATGAGCATGAAGAGGAAGATCCCAAAGATGGCAAATTCTTCTTTCTTGAAATACTTTTCCCTTGGCTTCTATTTTGGAGAAGAAAATGGCAACCCCCTCTAGTATTCTTACCTGGGAAATCCCACGGATATAGGAGCCTGGTGGGCTACAGTCCAGGGGGTCACAAAGAGCTGGACATGACTGAGCAACTTCCCCTTCACTTCACTTGACTTCTATTTAACTACACTTTCCCTAGTATGCCTCTTACTTCTCTATTCTTGCCCCCAGTTGCTTTAGGAGCTTCTTTTCCTTACTTGTCTTTTTTTTTAATTTATTTATTTTAATTGGAGGCTAATTACTTTACAATATTGTTATTTGTCTTTTTAAATTGGAGTTCCTTAAGCCTTAGTTCTAAGCCTTCTTCTCTTCTCTATATATTACATAGAGAATCTTGCTATTTCAATGGTTTATATTTCCATTTATACGCAGATAGCTCCTAAATACTTATATTCCCAGCTATTTCTTAAGCTTTAGACCAACATATCTAACTGGTACATGTCTCATAGGCATCTTAAATATATTAAAAAATAGCATTTCCAAAATAATCTCATCCGTAAATTTGCTTACTCTTAAACCGAGAACTTCCAGATGTTCAAGCTGCATTTGGAAAAGGCAGAGGAACCAGAGATCAAATTGGCAAAATCTGTTGAATCATAGAAAAGCAAGAGAGTTTCGGAAAAACATCTATTTCTGCTTTATTGATTACGCCAAAGCCTTTGACTATGTGCATCACAACAAATTGTGGAAAATTCTTAAAGAGAAGGGAATACCAGACCATCTTACCTGCCTCCTGAGAAATCTGTGTGCAGGTCAAGAAGCAACTATTAGAACTGACATGGAAAAACAGACCAGTTCCAGATTGGGAAAGGAGTCCGTCAAGGCTGTATACTGTCACCCGCTTATTTAACCTACATGCAGAGTACATCATGAGAAATGCCAGGCTGGATGGAGCACAGGCTGGAATCAAGACTGCAGGGAGAAATATCAACAACCTCAGATATGCAGATGACACCACCCTTATGGCAGAAAGCAAAGAGGAACTAAAGAGCATCTAGATGAAGGTGAGAGAAAAGAGTAAAAAAGGTGGCTTAAAATTCAGCATTCAAAAAATGAAGATCATGGCATCCAGTCCCATCATTTCATGGCAAATAGATGGGAAAACAATGGAAACAGTGACAGACTTTATCTTTTTGGGCTCCAAAATCACTACAGATGGTGACTGCAGCCATGAAATTAAAAGATGCTTGCTCCTTGGGAGAAAAGCTATGACCAACCTAGACAGCATATTAAAAAGCAGAGACATTACCTCGCTGACAAAGGTCCATCTGGTCAAAGTTATGGTTTTTCCAGTAGTCATGTATAGATGTGAGAGTTGGACCATAAAGAAAGCTGAGCACTGAAAAATTGATGCTTTTAAACTGTGGTGTTGGAGAAGACTCTTGAGAGTCTCTTGGACTGCAAGGAGATCAAACCAGTCAATCCTAAAGAAAATAAACTGAATATTCATTGGAAGGACTGATGCTGAAGCTGAAGCTCCAACTTTGGCCACCTGATGCAAAGAACTGATTCATAGGAAAAGGCCCTGATGCTGGGAAAGATTAAAGGCAGGAGGAGAAGGGGATGACAGAGGATGAGATAGTTGGATGGCATCACTGACTCAGTGGACATGAGTTTAAGCGAGTTCTTGGAGTTGGTGATGGACAGGGAAGACTGGTGTGGGGCAGTCCATGGGGTTGCAAAGCTTTGGATACAACTGAGCTACTGATCTGAACTGAATGTGTTAATATTATTGAGCATTCCTTTGTCTTAGACATCAGTCACCAAGTTCTATTGATTCTTAAATCCTAAATATCTCTTAAACTCAACTACTTATTTCTATTCCCTCTGTTACCTTCCAGATCCAGAACATCGTCTTTCACCAGATTCCTGTAGTCTCCTAACTGACCTCTACTCCCAATCTTGTTCCCTCCTTTATGTACCCTGCAGCCAACTAGAATGACTTGTTCAAAATGTTTAAAATCATTTAAAATATTCTTATGGTCTTTAGGACAAAGTACAAACTCCTGCTGCTGCTAAGTCGCTTCAGTCGTGTCCGACTCTGCAACCCCATAGACGGAGGCCCACCAGGCTCCCCTGTCCCTGGGATTCTCCAGGCAAGAACACTGGAATGGGTTGCCATTTCCTTCTCCAACAAACTCCTAAATACAACTAAAATCCCTGGACATTACACATAAACTAGATATAAGATACAGACTCTTAAAGGTGAACAAAAAAAGGTATACTGGCTGAAGACCTCTAAACCCAAGAAATGACATGGTAGTGCATTCTCCATGGACTTCCCTGGTGGCTCAGTCGGTAAAGTGTCTGCCTACAATGCAGGACACCTGCGTTCTGACTCTGGGGTGGGAAGATCTCCTGGAGAAGGAAATGGAAACTCACTCTAGTATTCTTGCCTGGAAAACCCCACAGACAGAGGAGCCTGGCAGGCTACAGTCCATGGGGTCACAAAGAGTTGGACACAACTGAGCAACTTCACTTGCAGTGCATTCTCCAGATTTCCTTCTTTGCCTCATATACCCCAGACTTGGAGCTGAAGAAGTTGACAACTCTGCAAAAGGAGGCAGCACATACATAAAAACCCCATAAAAGCCATTCCCTTTAGTCAAAGGATCTGGGAAGGGGCAGGCTAACAATGCAGATAGTAACCACTCTATTCCCGCAAAATAATACAGAAAAACTTTGACCTCCAGTCCAACCATCTCTACCAGCAAAACCCAAGTAGGGATGCTGCCCTCACCAGTGTGGTGCCAGAGAAAGGGGAGTAGGAAGCCAGAAATTTCATCCCTGATGGGTGTACTAAATAGTGGAGACCATGGGGACAGCCTGGACTTTTCTACCTCTATTCAGCAGTAGTAAGTCATCCTTCCTGCTCACCACTACAGTGGTGAAAAAGGAGGCCTAGTGGAGACTCAGAATGTTCACCACTAACTTAGCAGGAATGATAATCAACTGATGTCAACACCAAGATGACAGAGATGTTAGAATTATATGACAAAAATGTTAATGTAGCCATCATTAAATGCTTCAGTGAACATTATAAATATAATCAATATAAATGAAAAAGTATAAAATCTCCCCAAAGAAACAGAAGATATAAAGGAGTACCAAATGAAAATTTTAGAATTGAAAAATAAAATAGCTAAAACAAAAAGCTAAGTGAACAGTCTCAACAGAAGAATAGGGGGCAGGAGTCAGGGAACATAGGAAAGAATAAGTAAACTTGAAGACAGAGTAAAAGAAATTACACAAATCTGAATGAGAAAGCAAACCAAAAAGATAAATGAAGAGAGCCCCAGAATCCATAGTACTGTAATAAAATGACATGCCTGTCACTAGAGTCCTAGGAAGAGAGATTAAGGTAGAGTTGAAAAAGTACTCAAAGAAATAATGAATGAAAAGTTCGCAAATTTGGCAAAACCCATAAGCCTATAGATAAAAGAATCTGAACAAATTCCAAATAGGATAAATCTAAAATAATCCACACCAAGACATATTGTAGCAAATGTCTCAAAATTAAAGTCAAAGAAAAATCCTCGAAAGCAGTGAGAAAGAAGTGACATCTTACCACCAAGAAAAGACAAAACAAATGGCAGTGGATTTCTCATCAGTTATACTTCTGTATTTTAGTAATGACCATGTGAACACTGAAATTAAAATACCATTCTAAGTGGTTCAAAAATGAAATAAGTATGCTGCTGCTGCTAAGTCGCTTTAGTCGTGTCCGACTCTGTGCGACCCCATAGACAGCAGCCCACCAGGCTCCGCCGTCCCTGGGATTCTCCAGGCAAGAAGACTGGAGTGGGTTGCCATTTCCTTCTCCAATGCATGAAAGTGAAAAGTGAAAGTGAAGTCGCTCAGTCATGTCCTATTCTTAGCGACTCCATGGACTGCAGCCTACCAGGCTCCTCCGTCCATGGGATTTTCCAGGCAAGAGTACTGGAGTGGGGTGCCATTGCCTTCCCTGAAATAAGTATAAACCTAGCAAAACGTAAGAAGGCTTGTCTACAGAAAATTCAAAGTACTAATGAAAGAAATTAAAGATCTAAATAAATGGAGAGACAGACTGTGTGAATGGATTGGAAGATTCAGTCAAGATGTTACTCATCTCTAAACTGATATCTAAGTTTGATGCAGTTTCTATCAAAATCCCACAAAGATTTTTTTTTTTGTAGACATAGGCAAGTTTTTTTATAAAATTTACATGGAAAGGCCACAAAGCTAGAATAACTATTTAAAATAAGAGAAAAAATGGGAGAGGGACTTCCCTGGTGGTCTAGTGGTTAAGACTCTATGCTCCCAATGGAGGGGGCACTGGGTTGGTTCCTAGTTGAATAACTAAGATCCTGCATACCCCACAGTGCAGGAAAAAAAGGAAGAAATAAGAGAAATTCCAAGATTTATTAAAGACAGTAATCAAGACTGTGTGCTATTGGTAAGGGATAAACACTAAACCAATAGAATAAAGTATTCAGAAATAAATAGATCTCCGCATACATGCCTAATTGATTTTTTTAAAAGATACAAAAGCAATTCAATGGCAGAAAGATAGACTTCTCAAAATATGGTGCTTGTGCAACTGAACATTCATAGATTAAAAACAAACAAACCCTCAAGCTTAGCTTCACAGCTTATGTAAAAATTAACTCAAATGGATCATAGACTTATAAGTAAAATTTAAAACTATAAAACTTTAAGATAAAAACATAGGAGAAAATCTTCCAGGTACAAGGCTAACCAGAGCTCTTAGTCTTGACACCAAAGTCATTATTCATAAAAGGATTAACCGACTTCATCAAAATAAAACTTGTGCCCTACAAAAGACTATGTTAAAACTATGAAACGACAAGCTACAGATGGGGACAAAGTATTTGCAAACCACATATGTAACAAAAGACTAGCAACTGGTATGCATAAAGAGCTCTCAAAATTCAACAGGGAAACAAAAGGAAAAGGAAATAAGAAAGAATCCAATGAGAAGACAAAATACACGAAGTGACATTTCACCAAAGAGAACATAGTGATGGCAGATAGGCACACGAATACTATGAATAACCATTATGAAAATGCAAATTAAACCCACCATAATCTACAATACATACACATTAGAATTTCTTTAAAAAAAAAAAAGGATAACAGCACCAATGCTGACAAGGATAAAGAGAAACAATCATAACAATCATTTACATATTCCTGGTGGGAATGTTAGATGGTATGACCTCTATGGAAAAGAGTTAAGACAGTTTCTTTGAAAACTAAACACAGTTTCCATACAATCTAGTTATTGCACTCCTGAGTATTTATCCCAGAGAAATTAAGACTTATGTTTACATAGAAAGCTATATAAGAATTCTTATACAGCTTTATTTGTGATAGCCAAAAACTGGGAATAACTCCCATGTCCTAGAATGGGTGGAATGGTTAAACCCTGGTACACCTGTTTCGTGAAATACTACCCAGCAATGAAAAGGAGGGAGGTATTGATACAGCAACTGGGGTGAGTCTACAGATAATTGTGCTTAGTGAAATTAGGCAATGTCAAACATTTACAATTACACAATTCCACTTATACAAAATTCTTAAAAGACAAAATTATAGAAATGTAGAACACAATCATTGTGTCAGGGGTTAATGAAGGACTGGGGGCTGGAGAAAAGTGTGGCTATAAAAAAGCCAACATGAAGGATCTTTGTGCTGATAGAAATGTTCTGTATATCGACTGTACCAATGTTAATATCCTAGTTATGATATTTTACTATAATTTTGTAAGATCTTACCATTGTGGGAACTGGTGTAGGCTGTACAGAATTTCTTTGCACTATTTCTTACAACTACTGTGAATATACAAGTATCTCAAACTAAAAATTGCAGTTAAAAAAAAAGAGAAGTAATAAACTGGGGAAATATCTGTAGCAAGCATATATGGCATAGGATAACAAAATCATTTTACAAAAAGCTTTAAAATAAACATTTTTAAAAGTTTTAGTAAAAATCTTTTTTAAAAGCTTTAGTAAATTAATAATTAAAATAGTAAAATTCTTCCAGAATGATAGGGAAATAGATGTGTATATATAATTAAAAAAAAAATAAAATTGCTATTAGAATTTGGAAAAAAAAATTTTATCAGCATTCAAAGGAATACAAATTAAAACTTTAATAAGGTATAATCGTCTTTCTATGAAATTGGCAAAAAAAACCCTAAATTAAAAAAATTATATCCAAAGATGACTAAGTTGCATGAAAAATTGCTCTTGTATATTCCTTGGAGTACGTATATTTGCTAGTGTTAACTGTAAAAAACGTTTCTAAATTTTGACCTAGTAACCCAAATTCAAGTATCCATCTGAAGAAAAATAAAAATGTCGTCAAAGATGTACAACCAGTAATGCTCACCCCAGCTTTGTTTGCAATAGAAAAACTTGGAAACAAGCCCACGTTTAACAATTGGGAATGATTTTACAATTTACATATAGTACATACATACAATGGAATTATCTAAAAATTATGCTTTTAAGAACACTTACTGACAAGAAAATGTTCAAGATATATTAAGTAAAAAACATACTAATTTGTCACTAAGTGATTCTCTTTGGGTCACGGGTTTACAGAGTTACATTTTTTTGTTTCTACTTTTGATATTCCAAATCTCAGAGTGGGAAGGGCAAGACACAAAGCATAAAGACTCTCAAAGAAAAAAATGTATAAATTGGTTTTATAAGTGTTTTAAATTTCTACATGGAAAAATCAAAATACAAACAATACGCCTGAAAAAATATTTGTAAAACTATGACACAAAATTCTATTTTCCTTATTATATAAAAGGTTGTATGCATCACTAAGAAAGAGCAAACCATAGAGAAATAGACATGAACAGACTATTTCCACAGATAAAATATAAATATGAAAAAATGTTCAACTCATAACTAAGAAATATACATTATAATAATTACTAGCTGGCATTTTTTTCACTTATCAGATTGGACAAATGTAAAAGTTTGATCAAGTATCTCACTTTCAAAGGTGTGAAAAAACTGGCACAACTGAAAGTGCATGTCTACACAAAAACATGCACACAGATGTTTACAGCAGCTTTATTCATAACTGCCACATCTTGGAAACAGCCAAGAGATCCCTTCAATAGGTGAATGGATAAACTGTGGTACATCCGTACAATGGAATACTATACAGTACTGGAAGAAATGAGCTGTCAAGCCACAAAGACATGGAGGGGACTTAAATGCATATTGCTAAGTGAAAAAAGCCAATCTGAAATGGTTATGTACTATATGATTCTAATTATATGATATTCTGGAAGAGGCTAAAATATACAGTAAAGATACCAGTACTTCCATGGGCTGGATCAGAGATATCACTTTGCCAGCAAAGGTCCGTGTAGTCAAAGCTATGTAGTCATGTAGGGATGTGAGAGCTGGACCACAGAGAAAGTTGAACACTCAAGAATTGATGCTTTCGAATTGTGGTGCTGAAGAAGACTCTTGAGAGTCCCTTGGACTGCAAGGAGATCAGATTACTCAATCCTAAAGGAAATCAACCATGAATATTCATTGGAAGGACCAATGCTAAGCTCCAATATTTTGGCCACTTGATGCGAAGAGCCGACTCATTGATAAAGACCCTGAAGCTGGAAAGATTGAAGGCAAAAGGAGAAGAGGGAGGCAGAGGATGAGATAGTCAGATAGTATCACCCACATGAATCTGAGCAAACTCTGGAATAGTGAAGGACAGAGGAGTCTGGCATGCTGTAGTCCATAGTGTTGCTAAGAGTCAGACACAACTTAGCTGCTGCTGCTGCTGCTGAGTCACTTCAGTCGTGTCCGACTCTGTGCAACCCCATAGACGGCAGCCCATCAGGCTCCCCTGTCCCTGGGATTCTCCAGGCAAGAATACTGGAGTGGGTTGCCATTTCCTTCTCCAATGCTATGAACAACAGATGGAAGGTTGGGAGAAGGAGAGATGAGTAGGTGATGCACAAGGCATTTTTTAAGATAGTGAAACCATTGTGTATGATATTGTAATGGTGAATACATGGCATTTTACATTTGGCAAAACTGAAAGAATGTACAACACAAAGAGTGAAGCTTAAGGTTACTATGGACTTCAGTAATAATAATGTATCAACAGTGGTTCATCAGTTGTAACAAATGTACCAAACTAACATAAGCTATAAATAACAGGGGAGATTTTGGGGGAGGAGAGCAAGGTACGTACGAACTTTGTATTCCTTTTAAATTTTTTTGCATGCCTACGAGTGCTCTAACAGAATAAAGATCTGATTTTTAAAAACTGGTCCCATTGGAGGATTCTATGAACTAGCTGTTCTGAAAATTATTAAACATAGAGAAAGATTCAAGCACGCGATGCCTTTCCAACTCACTGGACCACTGGGGACTCAAACAACATATGGGAGGCACTTTCTCTTATAAGACATATCTCAGCTAATAAAGGAAGGAATGACATCCCCTTTTTTAACACCTGATCAATTAATCTACCCATGTAATAATCATCAAAGGCTGCTAACAATATAAAAACAGACATACCAGATTGACAGCACATCTTGACAAAAAACAAAACAATCCACCTGAGTCTGACAAAGCCTCTCTAGATCTAAGTACCAACTTACCAAAACCATACTAAATGGTACTATGGGGTGATATAATCAGCAAAATCCATGCTGTGTAAAACCATAGGTCCAATGACCAATTTCTTTGACAAATTTCAAAAAGGGGAAAAAGAAGAGGTATAGATTAAACGAGATTTAAATAAACTAACCTCAATATGTAAATGTTATTTGGATCTATTTAGTTTCATTCAAACTAAATTTTTTATTATAATTTTATTTATTATTTATTTTTGGCTGTGCTTGATCTTCGTTGCTTTGCACAGGGGTTCTCTATTTGTGACAAGCAGGGGCTACTCTCTGGTTGTCGTGCTGGACTTCTCACTGTGCCGGCTTCTCTTGCTGCCAATGGGCTCTGGGCACGCAGGTTTCACTAGCGCAGCACACAGGCTCAACAGCTGCGGCACGGGGCTCTAAGGCACGCGGGCTTTGCTTTAGTAGCTGGGGCACACAGGCCCAGTAGGTGCAGCTCATGGGCACTACAGCAGGGGCTCAGCAGTTGGGGCACACAGGCTTAGTTGCTCAGGGGCATGTGGGATTTTCCCGGACCAAGGATCAAATCCATGTCCCCTGCATTGGCAGGCGGATTCTTATCCACTGCACCACCAAAGTCCAGGCTGATAAAATTTTAAAATTATTACACAGTCAGAAATTTGAACATTGAGTAGATTTGATGATTTAAAGAATTATTAAACTTTTATGTGTGGCATTTTTGGTAGTGTTTTTTTTTTTTTTAAGCTAATAGAGCTTCACACTATCATATTTACAAATAAAATGAAAAAGTACCTAGTACTTAATCCAACACAAAAATAGGAAAGAGAAAAGGGGGTTAGGTGAAATAAAATTTGTCATTAGTAGATAATTGTTGACACTGGATGCTGGGTACATGGGTTTATTAATCTGTTTACTTTTGCACATGTTTAAAATTTTCCATAGCAAAATTATTTTTTAAAAATAAGCGACAGTGGACTTCCGTGGTGGTCCAGTGGTAAAGAAATCACCTGCCAGTGCAGAGGACACAGGTTCAATCCCTGGTCCAGGCAGACCCCACAGGCCATGGAGAAACAAAGCCCTTGCACTCCAGGGCTCACACACCACGACTACTAAGCCCACATGCTGCAACTACTGAAACCCACTCCGGAGCCTGTCCTCCACAGCAAGAGAAGCCACTGCAACGAGAAGCTCGTGCCCTGCAACGAGAGTAGTCCCGGCCAGTCACTACTCGAGAAAGCCCTCACCCAGCAACGAAAAGCCAGCATAGTCCAGAGTAATAAATAAATCAATGATTTTATAAAATAAAATAAGCAACAGTAGTAAACAGTAAAAGTGTTTTGAAACAAAACTTTTATACTCCTTTTTATAATACAGCTACCTGTGTGGGGAGTTATTTTGATCCCTGCTACTCCCTCAGTCACCGTATCCATTCAATCACCAAATCCTGTTGATTCTACCTCTGAACTGTCACTTCCTCCCATCTAGTCCAAGCTAAATTTGACCTGTGCACAGTACACTTCTACTTCTGCCTACTTTCAAAACTGTAACCAGACTGGGGTTTTTAAGAACACAAAATTTGATCATATCTAGCCTTTGCTTAGAATCTACTGACAACTTCACACTTACTATCAGATGAAGGCTAAAATTATTCACTGTGCAATTTGAGGATTTGCAAGATCTAGTCCAGCCCTGTGTACCTTACCAGCTCCATCTGGGAGGTGCTCTCCCTTACCTTTTCTTTTTTTTTATTTCATTTATTTAAACTCTCCCCTACCTTTCTATACTCCGGCTGCTTCTTGAACTTGCCATTACTCATTCTCACCTCACAGCATTTACACGTGCTCTTCCCTCTACCTGGAATGCCCTCTTCCTTACATACAACCTTATCCTACAGATCTCACTTTAAATGCTACTTTCTCCGGGTAGCTTTCCCATTATTCTTGGTCTTGGTGAGGTCAAATTTCTCAAACTTTGTAACAACTTATCAAAATTGAAGTTTAAAACTGTTGAAGTTATGTCTCTTTGATGCTATAATTTCAAAGAGAGAAGGAAACTAAACCCTACTATTGCATTCCCCAAAATCTAGCATTTGTCCTGCACAGTCAATAAATGTTTATTAAACTATAAAGACTGGCCTGATAAATGAATAAATAAATACTCATAGCTCAGTCGGTAAGAATCTTCCTGCAATGCAGGAGACCTGTGTTCGGTTCTTGGGTCAGGAAGATCACCTGGAGACAGGAAATGGCAACCCACTCCAGTATTCTTGTCTGCGAGAATCCCATGGACAGAGGAACCTAGCAGGCTACAATCCACGAGGTCACAAGAGTCAGACATTGAACTTAATGACAAAACCACACAAATCGTGAACAGAATTACCTGTACCATAATTACAAAATTACAGTTAACCTTAATGGTGTTAGTCGTGTCATGGTGATGTGAATCACTTCAGCTGTGTCTGACTCTGTGCAACTCTGTGAACTATACAGCCTGCCGGACTCCTCTGTCCATGGAATTCTCCAGGCAAGAATACTGAGTGGATTGCCATGCCCTCCTCCAGGGGATCTTCCTGACCCAGGGATCGGAACTGCATCTCCTGAAACTCCTGAACTGCTGGTTGGATTCTTTACCATTGAGCCACCAGGGAAGACCATGTTACTCATACTCCCAAATACAAAATTTGGAAGGCTTCCATGTATATGTGTATAAACGAACAAAAAGAGAAATAAGTGAGAATGATCTCATTACAAATCCAGGTTACAGTCCTTTACTGATACTCCAGAAGTATTTAACAACAAAGGAATAGGGATGTATCTTAATATATCATCTACCTTTCAAAGGTGGCACATATATATTCAGATAAAGTTTTGATACAAGCTCCAATTATGTTATTTGGATAGAATACTCAGATCCTCTAAAAGAGTAATAAGATAACATATCCTAAAATTTACATTTATATGCAATTATTTAAAACCAGCTACTCTGGAGAAGGGAATGGCAACCCACTCCAGTTTTCATGCCTGGAGAATCCCATGGACAGATACCTGGTGGGCTACAGCGCAAGGGGTTGCAAAGAGTTGGACACGACTGAGCGACTACCACTACCACTACTACATATATAGTGGACTGCACAGTCTCTTAAGTCTTATAAACGGGAGAATTTACTAACCTATCAAGTAAAATCAAAGCTTAAACTTTAAAGACTTAAAGATTTAAAGATTAGATATTCATAACTTTTAAAATTAATGAGAGAAAATACAAACTCCTGAACCAAAATTTTATTTTAAATTGCTAGGTTTCAGTGCATATGAAAATTTTTCATAACATGTGACATATAAAATGTTAACACAGTGAACTACAATAGAAAATATTTTCATACATTTTGAATCACTAGTATGCATATTTCTCCCATGAATGAATGCAGTTAGCTTGAATCATCTTTGTCATGAGTATCAAGTATGTGTAAAATTCTTATATTATTATTTAATAACTGCTTAAGGAGGTTGTGAGTTTCTTCTCCATGACCAACACATAGTATTCTTTTCAATGTATGGACTACTACAGTAGCTTTTCCTCTCATCTCTAATGGAAATATTTTATATCTAAATATTCAGATAATTATATCTAGAACTATACAGCATGTTAATAAACAGTTATAATGTCATAAACTCCACCACTGCTTCGTCCTTGTGGTAACATCTGGGATTTATACATTTTTTCTAATTTATGTTCTGCTGCTATGGCTAGAGCAAGGCTTCGTTTTAGGTGTTCTTTAGAAGCTCGAATGTCCGCTCTATATTCTGGCTTGTAGCTCTCAGGAAGAGGACATGATGCAACTGTGAATTAATATCTGCAATTCTTTTCAAACGTCTTCATTATACATGTCATGTGATTCAAGATAATCCATTTCATTGTCACCTGAGAGCTGAGGAACATCTTCTTCTTCCGTGCGGTACCCAAGTCAGTGCTCCCACTTAAAGAGGTGACATCTTGACTTGGTTCAGTAACACTTGGCACTTGCGTTGGTGCCCCAGTGCGATGTTCACACTGGCTCTGGCTCTGGCTCTGGCTCTGGGCTCTGGCTCTGGCTCGTCGTTTCTCAATAAAAGGTTCTTTTGCATGTAAAACAACAGAAACATTACTTGGTTAATCGACCAGAATGCTGTGCTTTTAGTACGTTTTTTCTTGTCTATTTCCAGTGTGAAGCCCCTAGTAGGGAAAGTTGTAGTTTCTTCACTGACAGGATTGATTAAAACCATTGTCACCCGGACCTACATCATGTGTATATTTTAGCTCCTTAACTCTTGATACTCTCGGTCCTATGAAATTAGCATTATTTGGAGACTTTGATTTTTTCTGACGACCTGGCTCCTTAGTGGGAACACTTAGTATTAGGTTCTGTAAAACTTGTACGTAATGATTCAAGTTTTGTTCTTCATCAGGCGTCACAGTTACTCCTTAAGGAAAAAGAAAAAAAGTAAAATTTATTATTATATATGACATATTGACAGTATTACTCGCCTAAGTTTACTTCACGTGCTATCACTTAAAA
>NW_020867376.1:0-26024 GCF_003369695.1 Bos indicus x Bos taurus | reverse complement strand
AACTTGGTCTACGGTGTGTTTTGTTGAACAGAAATCTTTAAATTTTACGTAATTGAAGCCATTTGCTTTTTACCTTATATTTTGAGCTCTTGAGTCCGGGTTTTAGCAGGTCTCCCCAGATGCTAGGTTGTAAAGATGCACTCCACTATTTAATTCACTAGTTTTGTAGTTTTATGTTTCACATTTAAGTCTTTAATCAATCTAGAATCGACTTTTGTATACAGTGTGAGGGTAGGGGTTCAATTTCATTTTTCTCTAAAGAGTGAGCCAGATTTTGCTACACTGTCTACTAAACTGTAGATAAGGGGATTTAAGGAATGTAAAGTTTACTCCTTTCCCAGGCTGGGAATGATTCCATCAGATCAAAGGAAGAGAAGAGAAGAAGGAAAATGTTGAAATCCAGGATATTAATGTGTTCCAAGGAGAGGGAACCTGCCTTTTGCTTCCCTGGCAGACTTTAATGAGTCTAGGAAGAGGGAATCTTAGCTTCATAGATATTCTCAGGCTCTCATGTATGGAAACAGAACTGATAGATCAAAAGATTCCTGGCAGATAGAAATGAGGGGTATATATATACACACATAAAGATTGACATGTACATAAGGGTATGTGTATGTGAAAATAGCAACCTCTTTAAACTAACAAAAGGTGATGGGCCCTTCTAATGTGCTTTGGAACTTAGACTAAACCCCAAGAAACTGGGAAGGTAGGTGAACTTTCAATCAACTAAGATAAACTTTCAACCACCTCTGTGGAATGGGAGCTTGAGATAGAGATATATTGGCTGAGTTAAGCGCAAATATACATCTTCATTATTTAACTTTTTTTCTACCATATCAATCAATATTTTATCAGAACTAAATTTGTTGATCAGTTGCAATTATAGTTTGACTAAGAATATAGGAGTATTAGTAAAAATCAATGAATCTTGTATCAGTTGTCTATGTGAAACTTATAAAAGAATACTGTATACTTTATTATCATTTGTAAATTTTGTTCTACACATCCTTTGCATCAGTGTATTTCTAATAAAATTTTCATATGTATATATTTCTCAGAGTACTGGTTGTTAAATATTTAACCTACACTTCTGGCTCAAGCCTCAGTTTTATTTAACTAAATACTCTCCCCACATGTTACCCAGGAATAAATTTTGATTACTCTAAGCTGTACTTGTTATTTCAGTTTCTTTCTTTGTTAAGGGTTGATTTCATATAGCCATGTAACCCTGTCCTGGCCAATGAAATATGAGAAGAAATATGCTGGGAGGCATATTTCATATGCCTTCATTTCCAAAGTTCAAGGAAAAGTTTCCTTGAACTAGAAAGAGATTTTCTTTCACAAAGTCCTTTTTTTCTATGTCTGAATCTGTAATGGCTATGTGATGTCTGGAATTGTGGCAGCCATATTGTTGCCATGAGGAAAACTAGCTGAAGAAAAAGCCACATTCTAAAGATGTCAGAGTGGAAAAACAGAAAAGAACATTTATCTTTGGTGCAATATTGAATAGCTGAATTATACAATCCTGGAACCATTCTTCTAGGGAACTTACACTTTGTTATCAGTTCAGTCACTCAGTCATGTCCAACTCTTTGCGACCCCATGAACTGCAGCACGCCAGGCCTCCCTGTCCATCACCAACTCCCAGAGTCCACCCAAACCCATGTCCATTGTGTCGGTGATGCCATCCAACCATCTCATCCTCTGTCGTCCCCTTCTCCTCCTGCTTTCAATCTTTCCCAGAATCAAGGTCTTTTCAAATGAGTCAGCTCTCCACATCAAGTGGCCAAAGTATTGGAGTTTCAACTTCAACATCAGTCCCTCCAATGAACACCCAGGGCTGATCTCCTTTAGAATGGACTGGTTGGCTCTCCTTACAGTCCAAGGGACTCTCAAGAGTCTTCTCCAACACCACAGTTCAAAGCATCAATTCTTCGGTGCTCATCTTTCTTTATGGTCCAACTCTCAACATCCATACCTGACTACTGGAAAAACGATAGCCTTGACTAGACGGACCTTTGTTGACAAAGTAATGTCTCTGCTTTTTAATATGCTGCCTCTATTGGTCTAACTTTCCTTCCAAGGAGCAAGTGTCTTTTAATTTCATGGCTGCAATCACTATCTGCAGTGACTTTGGAGCCCAGAAAAATAAAGTCAGCCACTGTTTCCCTGTTCCCCATCTATTTGCCATGAAATGATGGTACTGGATGGCATGCAGCTTAGTTTTCTGAATGTTGAGTTTTAAAGCCAACTTTTTCACTCTCCTCTTTCACTTTCATCAAGAGGCTTTTGAGTTCCTCTTCACTTTCTGCCATAAGGGTGGTGTCATCTGCATATCTGAGGTTATTGATATTTCTCCTGGCAAATCTTGAATTCCAGCTTGGCTTCTTCCAGTCCAGCGTTTCTCATGATGTACTCTGCATAGAAGTTAAATAAGCAGGGTGACAATATACAGCCTGATGAACTCCTTTTCCTATTTGGAACCAGTCTGTTGTTCCATGTCCAGTTCTAACTGTTGCTTCCTGGCCTGCATACAGATTTCTCAGGAGGCAAGTCAGGTGGTCTGATATTCCCATCTCTTTCAGAATTTTCCACAGTTTATTGTGATCCACACAGTCAAAGGCTATTTTATACTTTTTTTAAATATATATACTTTGTTAGTATAAGCTAATTAGTTAGATTTATCCATTGCTTGCAACAAAAATATTCTCACTGATACCCTGATCATGTAAATTGTTTGTGTGCTGCTGCGCTGCTGCTGCTGCTAAGTCCCTTCAGTCGTGTCCGACCCTGTGTGACCCATAGATGGCAGCCCACCGAGCTCCCCATCCCTGGGATTCTTCAGGCAAGAACACTGGAGTGGGTTGCCATTTCCTTCTCTCCGGTTTGTGTGCTAGTTATTAAGTACTTATCGTCTCTGGCACCAAACCCAATTTTCTATACCCTGCTTTGTTATTCTTAGGACTCTTGCGAACGGGCCTTTGCTAGGGCCTGGGGAAAATGAGAGACTGAACGAGGAAAAAGGAACATGTCCCTTCGTGGTTGCTTCCTATTGGCATCACCTCAGCCTGTTTCTTCATCTCGAAGGCCAAGCTTTTTCCACATGCCCAGATTCAGACTCATTGCACCTCTTCAGAGGTACTAGCGCAGACCAGATAGGGTGCCCTTCCTTGGAGTTCTGGATCCAAGAGCCCTCTCCTCCAAGCTCTGAGACACGATCAGATCACCACCACAGACTGGCCTGCCTGACCTCTCCTCCAGACCCCTAAGATGCATTAAACCCAGAGGCTGATTCCCTGCAGTGGCTACATTCTGAAGGCTTAGTGTTCCTTTTGTCATTCCAGGGTTCTAAACCCATTCAAATAGCAATTCCTTAGATTAAATCTTCTCTGTTAAAATAGTTTGTGTAGTTTTTGTATTCCTGATGGAGCCCCTGGCTGATAGAATGCATTCAGTGGGCATTTGATGATTGCCTTTCAATATCCATTATCTCTTTCTGCTGAGAGCACTCTGATTTGGAGCAGTTAGCTCTACCCAGTTGCGTAGCAGCCATCTGTTTTAGGTGGACTGGGCCAGGCTTCAGCTCCAGGGTGACTGGCTCATCAGCATACCACACCCCCTTAGCTACAGGTCTTGGCTCAGGTATAGGCAGGCGTCCCCATCTGAAACACAGCAGAGTGCATCGAGGATGTTGTGATGTGAGAATGAGGCATAAAGAGAGTGGCTGGAGCTGCTGGAGGGAGTGGACTGTGTGGAGACAGATTATGAGGCTGATATGGCAGAACACGGAGCAGAGAGAGGAAGAGAAATCCGAGGTGTGGTATGACTGCCAGCCCTCTGGGATCCAGCCTTCCCTAAGGCCAGTGCAAACTCTGTGCTGTTCAGCTGTTCAGCTAATAAACCCTCCTTTGCTTAAATAAGCTGGGTCAGATAGTCTGTTAGTTGCAATCAAAAGAGTCCTCACTGATGGAATGGAAAAACAAACCAGCACATTGAGCATACACCCATTTGCCCAGCTCTGAACTTGGAACCCTCATATAACCCACATTGGATAACTTTCCCTGTAATACTGTTTCTACATCACACATGTGGAAACTGTCTCCTAGAAGCAAAGGATCACACTTAATGTCACACAGAAAGTCATTGCCAGCCAACTTTTTTTTCCCCCAGAAAAAGGTTACATAGCATTTTGTGTCAAGGATAACTATTAATCAGATTTATCTGGCAGCAGAACCTTCTCTAACCTCGGAGAGGTGAAGGGTTGTGTATTTGAAAGGAACAAGTGTTTATAGCAAAGCGATTTTTACGTAGATTCACACAGATTCTACATAGATGACAGTCATTGTGCTAGGAATTTTGATGGACTTTATCGAGGTATAATTGATACAAAATAAAATGTACAGTTCACTGGAAATTGTATGGCTCATGGAGTTTCAATAAATGTATAAACAGTTGTGCAGTTACCACAACAATCAAAATATGGCTTATTTCCCTTGTCCTAATATGGAAGAAACACAAGCTGGAATCAAGAATGTTGGGAGAAATATCAATAACCTCAGATATGCAGATGACACCACCCTTATGGCAGAAAGTGAAGAGGAACTCAAAAGCCTCTTGATGAAAGTGAAAGAGGGAGAGTGAAAAAATTGGCTTAAAGCTCAACATTCAGAAAACGAAGATCATGGCATCTGGTCCCATCACTTCATGGGAAATAGATGGGGAAACAGTGGAAACAGTGTCAGACTTTATTTTTCTGGGCTCCAAAATCACTGTAGATGGTGACTGCAGCCATGAAATTAAAAGACGCTTACTCCTTGGAAGGAAAGTTATGACCAACCTAGATAGCATATTCAAAAGCAGAGACATTACTTTGCCAACAAAGGTCTGGCTAGTCAAGGCTGTGGTTTTTCCTGTGGTCATGTATGGATGTGAGAGTTGGACTGTGAAGAAGGCTGAGTGCTGAAGAATTGATGCTTTGAAGTGTGGTGTTGGAGAAGACTCTTGAGAGTCCCTTGGACTGCAAGGAGATCCAACCAGTCCATTCTGAAGGAGATCAGCCCTGGGATTTCTTTGGAAAGAATGATGCTAAAGCTGAAACTCCAGCACTTTGGCCACCTCATGCGAAGAGTTGACTCATTGGAAAAGACTCTGATGCTGGGAGGGATTGGGGGCAGGAGGAGAAGGGGACGACAGAGGCTGAGATGGCTGGATGGCATCACTGACTCGATGGACGTGAGTCTGAGTTGACTCCGGGAGTTGGTGATGGACAGGGTGGCCTGGCGTGCTGTGAATTATGGGGTCGCAAAGAGTCGGACACGACTGAGCAACTGATCTGATCTGATCTATTTGTCCTAAAAAATTTCTTTTGTGCTCACTGGCACTCAGACCCTCACCCTGGGAACCACTCCTCTGCTTTCTGTAACTAGATATTAGTTCAATATTCTGTAAGTAGATATTAGTTCATCCTCTTCTAGGACATCAATAACAGAAATGTCTACGTGTAGTCCTGTATGTCTGGCTCCTTTGGCTCAGCATGACTGTGGCTCCATCCACAGTGTTGCATGTATCAGTACTTCACCCTCCCTCCTTTTATTTTCTGCTGAGTAGTGTTTCTTTGTATAAATATACTGCCATTTTTAATCCAGTGAATAGGATTAAAACGCTGAGACCTGCTTCTTGGGAGGCAGGAAACACTGTATCTGCAGCCGTACTGGAGTAGGGGCTTTTGCCCTTGGGAGCAGCACTGTTGTGTCTGGGGTGTCCCGAGGGTGGTGTGGTCTTACTGGTGTTTTGGGTGTGGTCCTGCTCAGATGGTTTCTTCAGGGAGAGATGGTCTTCTGCGCCTTTGACTCAATCCCATGGTCCTTCAGACCAGCTCATCTTAGCTTTGTGCTTGTCAGTTTTTTGGTGCAGTCCTGACCTTGATACCATGAGATGGGAGAGGAAGACACAAAAGCTCGGGACTGGGTGGCAGAGTCAGTTTCTTCCCCTCAGTGCACGCCTTGCCCTCTCCTTACTTTACCACTGTTCCATGCAGCATCCGTACCAGCACAGGAAGAGGCCCTTACTGGGATGGGCTTGTAGGTCAGTTGTTGATGTTCTTGGCTGCTACACAGTATGGAAAAATCATTTGAAGAAAATTTCCTAGGATTTGCTTGTATTGAGCAGGTAAGGAGAGATGATCATACTTGTTCTCTGATTTAAATCAAATACTGAAAATGGGTGTCTTCAAAACGGCCTTGACTAAAAAAATCTTTGTGAGCAGCTTTTCTGTGCTGTAGCTAAGTCCCACCGTGCAGCAGTATTATTTTGCTTTTTTGAGAGATGCTAAAGTTAATTTGCTTCTAGCTGGAAAGAAATTCTGGCTCTTGCAAGGCAATTTCTAGCAGGTCTGAAAGCATCTAGACTCTCTTAACCAAAACACTGCCAGGTGTGTATTTGACTTTTAAAATATTGTTTACACGCTGCGAAGGCCAAGTGGTGGGTGACTCAGTTGGGAGGAATGCCACACTAAAGTGTGCCAGAGCTTGGGAAATGCCTTTGGATCTAAGCTCCATTCCCCTGCTGAATGGTGCATATGCGCCGTTACAGTCTAGTGAACTTACACCAGTACTGTCCCTCTCTGAAGATTCTCAGTTGTAGTTTCAGAGGCCCCTCCTCCTACTTTAAACAGAAGGGCATTTGTTAAGAGATATTGGATAGTTTGCAAACTTCCAGGATGTTTGAAGGATCAGACTTGGGAATGCATGATCAGGAAAAAATGCCATTTGGAGAAACAGTCAGATGAAGGATTGTCCTAGAAAAACACTGTGGTGATGGGGACTGAAAACCTTCACCACAGGGCTCACTGCTTTATTCTCTTTTGTGCTGGGGGCCCAGCTTCCCTTCCTCACTGCCACATCCGCATCTAGGGATGTGGCAGGCAGGCTGCAGCGAGGTCACATACTTGCGTGTAGCCAGCAAAGGATTCTGGGAAATGTGGTTTTTAGCTCTTCGTCTGCTACAGCCCAGACAGGCAAGCTGGGAGGGACTTTGGACGGGTGCTGGCAGTGCCTGCCATAAGTATTAATACTAACCTGAACTTCACAGAGACCATGCCATTAGAGGATGTCAGCCAGAGTCTATGTACCCTTACTCAAAATACATTGTCAAAGTATGATCTTCGAGCGTCTATTTCCTAATTTGTAAGATATGGCTAAAAATCCATCCTTAAAGGGCACGGTGCCCTGCTTGGGTCTCCCTTTAAGAAGAGTTTTGTTCCACTGCAGGAGAGCCTTTAGGATCTGACTTCACATTCAAGCAGAGTCTCTACTCTCTTCTGGTAGATGACAAAGCCTCGTGGAAACACTAGGGCCTGTTTACTTGGGCCCGGTGCAGGACTCCCATGATGAGAAGTCTCTGCTCTGAGACTCCCCACAGGGTTGAGTTGGCTAAAACTTTGTCAGATTTGCATCACAGTTCTTCCTCGGTCCAATTCCGCTTTCTTCCCTTTTTATCTTCCACGGGCATTCCCTCTTTCGTATTCCTAATCTCTTCTCAGTGTCTGCTTCCCAGAGGACCCAATTGACATGCAGGACTCTTCTGAAGAGAGCAGTAATTCATGATAGCATTGGATGGAGTGCCTGATACACAAATTCAATAATGAAATAGCCTCTTACTTGGACTCCCTGATTCCTTTCCTGCTTAATAGAATGCAGGGAAATCTCTTAAACACTTGAATCTGATCACTTAATGTCACTGCTTGGAAGCCTTCTGTGGGTTCTTATCACACATACAATGCAATCCAGCCTCCTCCCTTGGCTCCCTTGTCCTTAAACTCAGCCCAGGCATCTCTCCAGCTTCCCCTTCCATCACTTTTATCAGCTCCAGATGCGCAGACCATGCCACGTTTTTTCCCTCTTTAGGGCATGTGCACTGGCTGTTTTACCCTTTCTGGGAAGCTCGCCTTTTCTGCTCTTTACCTAACAGGAACCTGCATTTGGAGCTCAGCTCAAATGTTACTTCCTCAAAGAGGTCTTCACTGACCACCCCTGGTAAGAGAGTCTATAAGTCAGGATAAGGTGTGTCATGCTGCACTAACAAATGAGCCCAGATCTCAGTGACGTCTAACAAGGGCATCCCTGCAAAGGGAAGGCTGAAACCCTGATCCACCACAGCTTCTCTCTGGGACAGACTGTTCACAGTCTCTGCCTTGGACACTGCTGGACCCAGGGGAGAGAGAAGAGAGAACTGATTTTAAGGCTTCTGCTTGACAAAAACACGCACGGCTTCCAGCCACATTCTATTGGCCAAAACAAGTCACATGGGACACTCCTGAGTGCAACAGGGTGGGGACTCATAATGCTTCCTTAGGGAGGGCACCCTTAAGTCCCAGGGCGAGCCTAAAGTCAATGAGCTGGGGAAGGGTAATGCTCTCCCAGGAGGCAAATATTTGGAACAGCAACATATTCTACCAAAAAGTTTACCCTTAATTTGCATTCTTTTTTATTTCCTCTTTTTTGCTTTCTTTCATAGAAATTATTACAGTTGTAAACTGCAAATAAGTCCTCATTTATCCAAAAACTGTGTGCATGTCCAGGCAGATGTTTCTGGGTATGTGTGTCTGTATGTGTGTGTCATAGAGGCCTGGCCCATGATAGATTTTTTGATAAATCATTATTGAATGAATGACCACATAAACGTGGGAGAATATAGAGCCCATGCTTTGCAATCACATACAATTAGGCATGTGTGCATCCCAGCCTGCCTTTTATTAATACATGATATTGCTGCGCTGCACTTTCTTCATATTTAAAATGAGGCTGATGAAACTTTCACCAGACTTGGCCCATAGATGGCACTAAAAAACAGGAGTTTCTTTCCCACTTTGTTACTTTACTGGCTCTCATTCTTGAAATGTGTTTCCTTTTAGCACAAATGAGCATGAACATGACATTCATTGTATTGGAACAGATGAAAAAACATTTTTATACTGGTGTTGATTCAGAAACCTCATTCATTTGGCATGGGCTGTGTATTGCGACAATTTAACCTAAGAGGACCTTAGTGATTTCTGTCTCTTCCACTGTGTCTCATATTCTCTAATTAACCTGCTAAATCTGGATTTAAAAAAATGACATCTGTTGATATCTTGACTGTTTTGTTTCACTTGATGAATATTTTACACAATTTTTTTTTATGGTGATAATGAGTCCTACTCCCAAACTAATGAATGTGATTTGGAGAATTAGCCCCAACTCTTGTTTTTGATGCAATAATTACTTCTGATGTATAGACTCTCAGCCATCTTCCAGCCAACATTCAGAGATTATGATCTTTGGGGTTAAACAGGACTGGCAAGACTCTTGCGCTAACATCTTCTTCATTAGGTAACTTCGGACAACTCACTTCCCTTCTCTGAGCCCCTCACTTATCTTGAGCAAAATAGAGATGGAACTTCCCTGGTGGCTCAGTGGTAAAGAATCTGCCTGCTAATGAAGGAGACGCAGATTTAACCCCTGGGTCAGGAAGATCCCCTGGAGAAGGAAAGGACAACTCACTCCAGTAGTCTTGTCTGGGAAATCCCATGTACAGAGGAGTCTGGCAGGCTACAGACCATGGTGTGGCAAAAGAGCTGGACACAACTGAGCGACTAAACAATGCCAAAGTAGAGATCATGTCTGAACAGTTTCCTCCTCCAGGCAGGGTAGGTGCTGACTATAATGTCATGTCCAAGAATTAGGACCAGAGCAAGTTGGTAACTTTCAGGCCCATAGACTGTGTTGCATGTCCCCTGTTGGGGGTGAAGAGAAGTACAAAACCAAGAATGCATTGTCAAAGGAATCTTCAGTTTGAAGACCCTGGACATGCAAGGTGACTGAGGGATGGAGTGTCAGGCACTGGTGAAAACAGAATGGATAAAGGATTCAGAGAATCAATTCCTAGGCAGGTTGATAAAAAGACCAGGGTCCCCGAGGAGGAGACATGGCTCTGGCATTCTCAAGGAGAGGAAAGGACAGACATCTTGCTTTTCTCTACATTCCTTAGTCTTAGTCACATAAAACTTTTTTTCTTTAAGCCGGGAACTGATGATTATAATACAAACAACTCAGTTTAAACTCTGTACTAAGGATTATATAGCAACAATGTATCCTGCTTGAGGACAGTTTCTCCTTCCTGAAAACCTGACTAATCCTGATACCTTAGAATGTATATTATGGGAGTGGGTTTGGTGAGTTCAGTTCAGTCGCTCTGTCGTGTCCAACTCTTTGTGGCCCCACGGACTGCAGCATGCCAGGCTTCTCTGTCCATCACCAACTCCCAGAGCTGACTCAAACTCATGTCCTTAGAGTTTGATGCCATCTAACCATCTTATCCTCTGTCATACCCTTCTCCTCCTGCCTTCAATCTTTCCCAGCATCAGGGTCTTTTCCAATGAGTCAATTCTTCACATCAGGTGGCCAAAGTACTGGAGTTTCAGCTTCAGCATCAGTCCTTCCAATGAATATTTAGGGCTGATTTCCTTTAGGATGGACTGGTTGGATCTCCTTGCAGTCCAAGGGACTCTCAAGAGTCTTCTCCAACACCACAGTTCTAAAGCATCAATTCTTCGGTGCTCAGCTTTCTTTATAGTCCAACTCTCACATCCATACATGGCTACTGGAAAACCTTAGCTTTGACTAGATGGACCTTTGTTAGGAAAGTAATGTCTCTGCTTTTTAATTTGCTGTCTAGGTTGATCATAGGTTTTCTTCCAAGGAGCAAGCATCTTTTAATTTCATGGCTGTAATCACCATCTGCAGTGATTTGGGAGCCCAAGAAAATAAAGTCTCTCACCATTTCCACTGTTTCCCCATCTATTTGCCATGAAGTGATGGGACCAGATGCCATGGTCTTTGCTTTCTGAATATTGAGTTTTAAGGCAACTTTTTGACTCTCTTCTTTCACTTTCATCAACAGGCACTTTAGTTCTTCTTCACTTTCTGCCATAAGGGTGGTGTCATCTGTGTATTTAAGGTTACTGATATTTTTCCTGGCAATCTTGATTCCAGCTTGTGCTTCATCCAGCCTGGCATTTCTCATGATGTACTCTGCATATAAGTTAAATAAGCAGGGTGACAATATACACCCTTGATATACTCTTTTCCCAATTTGAACCAGTCTGTTCCATGTCCAGTTCTAACTGTTGCTTCTTGACCTGGATACAGATTTCTCAGGAGGCAGGTCAGGTGGTCTGGTATTGCCATCTCTTTTAGAATTTTCCACAGTTTGTTGTTATCCACACAGTCAAAGGCTTTGGCGTAGTTAATAATGAATGATGATAAATTTGCTCAGTTGTATCTGATTCTTTGTGACCCCATGGACTGTATAGTCCAGCGAATTCTCCAGGCCAGAATACTGGAGTGGGTAGCCTTTCCCTTCTCCAGGGGATCTTCCCAACCCAAGGATCGAACCCAGGTCTCCTGCATTGCAGGCGGATTCTTTACCAGCTGAGCCACAAGGGAAGCACAAGAATACTGGAGTGGGTAGTCTATCCCTTCTCTGGTGGATCTTCACACCCAGGAATTGAACTGGGGTCTCCTGCATTGCAAGCAGATTCTTTACCAACTGAGCTCTGAGGGAAGCTGAATGAATGAAGCAGAAATAGATGTTTTTCTGGAACTTTCTTGCTTTTTTGATGTGGATGTTGCCAGTGGATGTTGGCAATTTGATCTCTGGTTCCTGTGCCTTTTCTAAATCCAGCTTGAACATCTGGAAGTTCATGGTTCACATACTGTTGAAGCCTGACTTGGAGAATTTTGAGCATTACTTTACGCATGTGAGATGAGTGCAATTGTGCGGTAGTTTGAG
Source organism: Bos indicus x Bos taurus (assembly GCF_003369695.1). Lineage (NCBI taxonomy): Eukaryota > Metazoa > Chordata > Mammalia > Artiodactyla > Bovidae > Bos > Bos indicus x Bos taurus. Next base: position 14,195 of record NW_020867376.1, on the reverse strand, counting down.
CATTCTTTGGCATTGTCTTTCTTTGGGACTGGAATGAAAACTCACCTTTTCCAGTCTTGTGGCCACTGCTGAGTTTTCCAAATTTGCTGGCATATTGAGTGCAGCACTTTCACAGCATCATCTTTGAGGATTTGAAATAGCTCAACTGGAATCCCATCACCTTCACTAGCTTTGTTTGTAGTGATGCTTCCTAAGGCCCACTTGACTTCACATTCCAAGATGTCTGGCTCTAGGTGAGTGATCACACCATCATGGTTATCTGGGTCATGATGATCTTTTTCTTACAGTTCTGTGTATTCCTGCCACCTCTTCTTAATATCTTCTGCTTCTGTTAGGTCAATACCATTTCTGTCCTTTATTGAGCCCATCTTTGCATGAAATGTTCCCTTGGTATCTCTAATTTTCTTGGAGAGATCTCTAGTCTTTCCCATTCTATTGTTTTCCTCTATTTCTTTGCACTGATCACTGAGGAAGGCTTATCTCTCCTTGCTATTCTTTGGAACTCTGCATTCAAATGGGTGTATCTTTCCTTTTCTCCTTTCCCTTTTGCATCTTTTCTTTTCTCAGCTATTTGTAAGGCCTCCTCAGACAACCATTTTGCCTTTTTGCATTTCTTTTTCTTGGAGATGATCTTGATCCCTGTTTCCCGTATCATGTCATGAACCTTTGTCCATAGTTCTTCAGGCACTCTGTCTATCAGATCTAATCCTTTGAATCTATTTCTCACTTCCACTGTATAATTGTAAGGGATTTAATTTAGGTCATACCTGAATGGTCTAATGGTTTTCCCTACTTTCTTCCATTTAAGTCTGAATTTGGCAATAAGGAGTTCATGATCTGGGCCACAGTCAGCTCCCCGTCTTGTTTTTGCTGACTCTATAGAGCTTCTCCATCTTTGGCTGCAAAGAGTATAATCAATCTGATTTTGGTGTTGACCATCTGGTGATGTGTATGTGTAGAGTCTTCTCTTGTGTTGTTGGAAGAGGGTGTTTGCTATGACCAGTGTGTTCTCTTGGCAAAACTCTATTAGCCTTTGCCCTGCTTCATTCTGTACTCCAAGGCCAAGTTTGCCTGTTATTCCCGGTATCTCCTGACTTCCTACTTTTGCATTCCAGTCCCCTGTAATGAAAAGGGCATCTTTTTTGGGTATTAGTTCTAGAAGATCTTGTAGGTCTTCATAGAACTGTTCAGCTTCTTCAGTGTTACTGGTTGGTGCATTACTTGGATTACCGTGATATTGAATGGTTTGCCTTGGAAATGAACAGAGATCATTCTGTCGTTTTTGAGATTACATCCAAGTACTGCATTTTGGACTCTTTTGTCGACCATGATGGCTACTCCATTTCTTCTAAGGGATTCTTGGCCACAGTAGTAGATATAATGGTCATCTGATTTAAATTCACCCACTCCAGTCCATTTTAGTTTGCTGATTCCTAGAATGTCAACATTCACTCTTGTCATCTCCTGTTTGACCACTTTCAATTTGCCTTGATTCATGGACCTAACATTCCAGGTTCCTATGCAGTATTGCTCTTTACAGCATCAGACTTTACTTCCACCACCAGTCACATCCACAACTGGGTATTCTTTTTGCTTTGGCTCTGTCACTTCATTCTTTCTGGAGTTATTTCTCCACTGATCTCCAGTAGCTTATTGGGCACCTACCAACCTGGGGAGTTCATCTTTCAGTGTCCTATCTTTTTGCGTTTTCCTACTTTCCATGGGGTTTTCAAGGCAAGAACACTGAAGTGGTTTGCCATTCCCTTCTCCAGTGGACCACATTCTGTCAGACCTCTCCACCATGACCCGTCTGTCTTGGGTGGCCCTATATGGCTTGGCTCATAGTTTCATTGAGCTTGGTAAGATTTTTCTATTGTTAAGTTCTAATCCTGTTACCTTAAAATGTAAAGTATGGGAGTGGGTCTGGTAAAATTTTTATAAGCTTTTCTGTTTGTTGTTGCTGTTCCTTTGCTTGTAATTAGGAGGGTTTCCTTTGCAAAGCTGAAAATAACAGTGGTTTCTCTAGAATCGAATTGAATGAGGTGATGCCTACAGAAATCTAAGAGCCAATATAACATATAAGGAAGTATTACATGTTAAAGAAAGGGACAAGTGACATATAATACTTGCTACCATATCCAGTAGCGTCAGGTGGGAACATGGGAAGAGCAGTGAAAGGTTCTGCTCATCCCATTTCACAAGGTATCTGTGAAGATGAGAGACACATAACCTATGACTTAACAACTCAGGAAGACATATGCTGGGACGATGATTGGGAAGCTGGTTGCACTAACCGAATGAGAGATATTGAGACCTGGAATAGAATAGTAGTTTTGGAAAGAAAGAAAAGGGAGTCTCCATGAATCTCAGAAGAATAAAAAGGTGGGGATATGATTTTAAAGGTAGGAAAAAGCAAGTAAAGACCTCAGGTAATGTGTCGAGTCCCACTGTTGTACCTGGGGGAGTCAGATGTCTTTCACCAAGAGAAGAATCACAAGAGGAACAGAACAGAGGAAGATGGGGACACAGTTATGATGGCCTGGTGGGGATTCTGAGTAAGCAGTTGGTGACGCAGTAGTTCCAGAGAAGTAGGGGCTAGAACCTGAAGCCACACAGCTCATGGGTGGTGTGGAGAGGAAACCTTTTCACAAGGATCCCAGGATTCTGTCTGCAAGAGTGTTGACCATGCTCCTCCATGTTCCCTGTGTCTTCCAAATTGGAGCCACTGAGCTATGTGGGGGCTTCTGCCTCTAGTTTCTCTATTCCATGAACACAAGTCCTGCTAGTTATTCTTGAGATCCACCCCGAAGCCTCTAAATCAAAGCATATTGATTGACCTTAAAATTGCTCAGGTTTCCAAAGCAGGGGTGGGCCCTCTTCTTTATATTTCTTCCATCTTCCAACTTCCTCTTTCATCATTCCCCACCCCCTCTCCCATTGCCATCACATCACATATACTGTGTTCTCTTTCTCAAACATACCTTTCCCTCACTTCATCTGGATTTTTTCCTTTCTTTCTTTTAAGAGCAGATCAAGTGTTGCCTCCTCTGGGGAGTCTCCCCTGGTCCCTGTATGTACCTTCCTGAAGCTGGAAAAGCTGCTTTGACTCTTTGGTGTGTGTGTGCTTCCTCAGCTGTGTCCAACTCTTTGCAATTGCATGGACTGCAGCCCACCAGGCTCATTTGTCCATGGAATTTTCCAGACAAGAATACTGGAGTGGGTTGCCATTTCATACTCGTGAATTCTTTTGTGAATTGAGGGATGCTCTCTGGAGTCCTCTAATCATGCATTGTCCCATAGGCCCAACAGACAAATTAGCTTCTTTTGAGTCTTCACAGAGCGTTGATTTACAAAAGCCTGCTTCGGCATTTTCTCTGCAAAGCCTCTCCCTTGGGCCTTGTATTTTCTGTAAATGGCCTAAAGAAGACTCTTTAAGGTGACTTAAATAGATTCTGTATTTACATAGTATAAACAACTTTTCTGAATGAGCCCATCTTTTATCTTAGCTTAGATTATGGTTTGTCAGTAAGAACATCCTTTCTTTCAACAAAGTTGAAACTCAGGGCAATTTGTTATAAAAAGCTGGGCATGATTTAGTGCAGGAATATTAATGCTATGAGGACAGGGGTGTTTTCTTTGTATGGTGCTGTGGCCTCAGCATCTAGAAAGGCACCTGGCCAATAACAGGTACTCAATAAATATTTACAGAACGCATGATGCCATTTGTTACCATTCCATTTCTTCTCAGAGAATTAACTCTGTCCACAACCCCAGAAGGCCAGACTGGGCCAAACTGACTCCAAGTATCTCTCAAAACTGAGGGATTTAGATGGGGGAAGAGGGAAAACACTGGAGTCATAACACAGGTGAGCCAGGGCTAGATCTGGTGCTTGTGGCAGCCCAGAGCCATGGGCCAGGAGCAGTTTGGAGGTGCAAAGAAAACCAGAAGAAAATCAGTATTATTGTACTAATCTTTGTTTCCAATCCCAATTTCCTTTGTTGGCTTAGATTCCTTTGCCTTTTTTAGACTTAAAATTTTAAAAGCTGAGATTTCTATTTCCAGACAGGAGTAATAGAGACTGGATAGATCCTCCTATCTGAAACAAGCAATAAATTGGGCAGAATGTATGAAACAATGGTTTTTAAGATATGGGATACCATACAATAAAGGATGGTGATCCTTCAGAGATGGGAACCAAATGAAGTGAGACTTATAGCTGTCCCAGCTTATTGACTCAAGAGAATTTCCAGGTCATGGTGAGGGGAAGGGTAGCACAGATGGAGTCTGGTGGACTCCTAGAATTGAAGAGACATCATTTAGAGTCCGGGGACATCAAGGCAGCTGGAGAATAAAGTACTGCAAAGAGAGACCTGGAGAGACAGACAGACAGACAGATAGGGAACTCCAGAGGCCTTTAGCATCCCTTAGAGTATTTGGAGAAGGCAATGGCAACCCACTCCAGTACTCTTGCCTGGAAAATCCCATGGACGGAGGAGCCTGGTGGGCTTCAGTCCATGGGGTCGCTAACAGTTGGACACGACTGAGCAACTTCACTTTACTTTCACTTTCATGCATTGGGGAAGGAAATGGCAACCCACTCCAGTATTCTTGCCTGGAGAATCTCAGGGACAGGGGAGCCTGGTGGGCTGCCGTCTATGAGGTCGCACAGAGTCGGACACGACTGAAGTGACTTAGCAGTAGCAGAGTATTCACAGGAAACTCATCAGTGCAGTAAGTCCCCTACATATGAACCATTAAGTAGAAAACTTTCAAAAATGTAAATGTGTGTTTGCATGTCCAGTCATGTAAGGCGTGAATGAAAGTGCAGCTTGCCCTCCATCTCCTATTGCTGACAATCCTTCAGTCTTGCCATCTCCCACCTCCCCTCCCTCCTCCAGTCAGTAATTCTTCTTGCCTGTTCACTTGATGCCAGCCCTTGTATGCCAGCTGTTTTACCATGTTGTTGTTGCTCAGTCATGTCTGACTCTTTGCAACCTCAGGGACTGCAACATGCTGGGCCTCCCTGTCCCTCACCATCTCCCAAAGTTTGCCCAAGTTCATGTCCATTGAATCGGTGATGCCATCTAGCCATCTCATTCTCTGACACCCTTTTTTCCTTCTGCCCTCAATCTTTCCCCAGCATCAGGGACTTTTCCAATGAGCCCTCTGTTCACATCAGATGACCAAAATACTGAAGCTTCAGCGTCAGCATTAATTCTTCCAATGAGTATTCAGGGTTGATTTCCCTGAAGATTGACTGGTTTGATCTTGCTGTCCAAGGGACTCTCAGGAGTCTTCTCCAGCACTACAGTTTGAAAGCGTCAATTCTTTCGTGCTCTACTTTCTTTACAGTCCAGCTCTCACAACTGTACCTGACCACTGGGAAGGCCATAGCCTTGATGATACAGACCTTTGTCAGCAGAGTAATGTCACTGTTTTTCAACATACTTTCTAGGTTTCTCATCGCTTTCCTGCCAAGAAGCAATTGTCTTCTGATTTCATGTCTGCAGCCACCATCCACAGTGATTTTAGAGCTCAAGAAGAGGAAATCTGTCACTACTTCCACCTTTTCCCCTTCTATTTGCCATGAAATAATGGGGCTGGATGCCATGATCTTAGTTTTTTTGTTTTTTTTTTTTAATATTTAGTTTTAAGTTGGCTCTTTCACTCTCCTCCTTCACCCTCATGAAGAGGCTCTTTAGTTCCTCTTCACTTTCTGCCATCAGAGTGGTATCATCCACATATCTAAGGTTGTTGATGTTTCTCCTGCCTATCTTGATTTAAGCTTGTAACTCATCCAGCCCAGCATTTCTCATGATGTGCTCAGCCTATAGGTTAAACAGGGCTGCAGCGGACTGCTCAATTCTTTCTCAATTTTGAACCAATCAGCTGTTCCGTAAGGTTCTAATTGTTGCTTCTTGACCTGCATACAGGTTTCACAGAAACAGGTTAGATGTTCTGGTATTCCCATCTCTTTAAGAGCTTTCCATAGTTTGTTATGATCCACACAGTCAAAGGCTTTAGCACAGTCAATGGAAGAGAGGTAGATGTTTTTCTGGAATTCCCTTGCTTTCTTTATGATCCAGTGAATGTTGGCAACTTGATTTCTGGTTCCTCTTCTTTTCCTAAACCCAGCTTGGACATACTTTTCAAGGTTCTGTACTATAAGATTAAAAACGTTTTCTTGTGTATTATTTTGTGGAAAGTATTACAAACCTATTCCAGTATGGTACTATATAACCAATAGTGTTAGTTGGGTACCTAGGCTAAGTACTTTGGACTTATGAGCAAATTGGACTTACTAACAAGCTCTCAAAATGGAACTTGTTTGTATGTAGAGAATTTACTGTATATGATGTGAGGATATGGGAGTGTGGAGATTATATTACAGGGAACTCACACAGGACCAGGAACAAGGTTTGTTGCCACCAGCCAGATTGGAAAACCTCATAACTCACACGGCACTGGAGAGAGCACACAGGAGAATCTTGCCCCAGTCAAGGAAGACAATTAGTCCCAGACTAAACACTGCTCTCGTTCAACCTAAACAGACCACCACAAAAGCCATACCTGGAAAGATCACACTGTTTTAAGAAATTTAAATGTGTTCTAAAAACGAAATTCAAGAATATTTGTAGGAATATAGAAAGATCCAGTACCCCAAAGATAAAATTCACAGTGTATGGAATCCAGTCAAAAGTTGCTAAGCATGAAAAGAACTGGAAAAGTGAAACTCATAATAAGAAGTAAAAGCAATCAGTTGAACTGATGCAGAGATTGGAATTAGTGAAGAGGAACAGTAAAACACTTATTATAAATATATGTCATACATTCAGAATGTTAAGTAGAGACATAGAAGATGTAAAAAAGACACAAAAAGAACTTCAAGAGAAGAAAGCTACAAATGATGAGATGGTAAATTCATAATATGGGATTAAGAACAGATTAGACAGTGAAAAATAAATATATTAGTGAACTCAAAATATAGCAACAGAAAATGTTCAAAATGAAAATGCAGAGAAAAGAGAGTAAATAAAATAGAATAAGCATCAGTGAGTCGTAGGCCAATCCCAAGCAGTCTAACACACATATGATTGAAGAACCTGAAACAAAGGGGAAACAGATAAAAATTTGAAAAATTAGGGCCAAAATTTTCCAAATTTGACAAAAACTATAAACCCACACACATTTAAATTGATCAAAATCAATAATAAAGAAAAAAAATCTTAAAAGTAGGCAGGGGAAAAAAGATATGTTCCATACGGAAGGACAAAGGTGAAGCTGACATCAGATTTCTCACTGAAAACAATGCAAATAAAACAACAGTGGACCAACCTTTTAAAACACAAAAAGGAAAAACCTGTCAATCCAGAATCCTCTCCCTAGCAGGCCATCTTTCAGAAATGAAGGCAAAGAAAGACGTTTCAGGGATATAGAAGTTGAAAGAATCAATCCCAGAAGATCTGTGTAGTAAGAAAAGTTAAAGTTCATCCTTCAATCAGAAAGATGACACCAGATGAAACTATGGATCTAGTTTCAGAAGAATGAAGAGCATCAGAAGAGACATATATGTTCAGTTCAGTTCAGTTCAATAGCTCAGTCATGTCGGACTCTTCACGAGGCCTCCCTGTCCATCACTAACTCCCGGAGTTCACCCCAACTCATGTGTGTTGAGTCGGTGATGCCATCCAGCCATCTCATCCTCTGTCGTCCCCTTCTCCTCCTGCCCCCAATCCCTACCAGCGCCAGAGTCTTTTCCATTGAGTCAACTCTTCTCATGAGGTGGCCAAAGTACTGGAGTTTCAGCTTTAGCATCAGTCCTTCCAAAGACACCCAGGACTGATCTCCTTTACGATGGACTGGTTGGATCTCCTTGCAGTCCAAGGGACTCTCAAGAGTCTTCTCCAACATCACAGTTCAAAAGCATCAATTCTTTGGCACTCAGCTTTCTTCACAGTCCAACTCTCACATCCATACATGACCACTGGAAAAACCATAGCCTTGACTAGATGGACCTTTGTTGGCAAAGTAATGTCTCTGCTTTTGAATATGCTATCTAGGTTGGTCATAACTTTCCTTCCATGGAGTAAGCGTCTTTTAATTTCATGGCTGCATTACTATGCCGTAAATACATAATAGTTCTTTCCTATTTAATATCTTATAAGATGACTGACTATTTAAAAATTATTTTATTGAAGTATAGTTGACTTACAATATTGTGTTAATTCTGCTGTACAGCAAAAGGGATTCAGTTATATGTGTGGATGTACATTCTTTTTCACTATAGTTTATCACTGCTGCTGCTGCTAAGTTGCTTTAATGGTGTCTGAATCTGTGCGACCCATAAGACGGCAGCCCACCTGGCTCCCCCATCCCTGGGATTCTCCAGGCAAGAACACTGGAGTGGGTTGCCATTTCCTTCTCCAGTGTATGAAAGTGAAAAGTGAAAGTGAAGTTGCTCAGTCGTGTCCAACTCTTCGTGACCCCATGGACTGCAGCCCACCAGGCTCCTTCTGTCCATGGATTTTCCAGGCAAGAGTACTGGAGTGGCAGTTTATCCCAGGATACTAATATAGTTCCCAGTGCTATACAGTGAAGTGTTGCTGTTTATCCATTCTATATATAACAGTTCGTTTTTGCTAACCCTGAACTTCCAATCCCCCCTCCTAACCGTCCTGGCAACCACAAGTCTCTCTTATCTGTGAGTCTGTTTCTGTTGCATAGATAAGGTCATTTGTGTCATACTTTACATTATGTTAAAATGATATCATATGATATTTGTCTTTCTCTATCTGACTTACTTAAATTAGTATGATAATCTCTAGGTCCATCCATGTTGCTGTAAATGGTATTATTTTATTCTTTTTCATGACTAAGTAGTGTCCTTTGGCTATTTATATATCACATCTTCTTTATCCATTCATCCGTCAGTGGACATTTAGGTGGTTCCATGTCTTGGATATTGTTAACAGTGCTGCCGATAATTGACTATTTAAAGAAAAATTACAATGATGTATTCTGGGATTTATATCATTATAGAAGTAAAATATATGACAAAACAACACAAAGATTGAAAGGAAAGACATAGAAAATACTATTGTGAATTTCTTAACTATACAAACAATGGTGCATTTCACTTGAAGACAGTCTATGAAAAAGATGTATAAGACATAACATGTCTTTCACAGATCTATAAAATATCATACATATGTCTGATAGAAGATATATATAGGCGTACTGCAGTGCTACCGTGGGTCTATTTCCAGACCACCACAATTAAGTGAATATCACAAATAAAATGTGTCACACAAATTTTTTGATTTCCTAGTACATACACAGTTGTGTTTTACACTATACTGTAGTCTACCAAGTGTGCAATAGCATTATATATTAAAAAGCACTGTACATACCTTAAGAAAATACTTGATTGCTAAAAAATGGTAACCATCACCTGAGCTTTCAGCAAGTTGTAGCAGGAACACCAAAGCTCACTGATCACCATAACAAATATAAATTAATGAAAAACTTTGAAATGTTATAAGAATTGCCAAAATGTGACAGAAACACACAAAGCGATCAAGCACTGTTGGAAAAAGGGCACTGACAGATTTGCTCAGAGTTGCCACAGATCCTCAATTTGTAAAAACACACAATATCTGTGAAACACAGTAAAACCGTTATGTCTGTAACTACATCTTATACATCGTCTCATGTATATGATGTGAACCCTAAAGCATGAAAATAGCACGAAAATATCAAAACAAAGGATTATAGACAATAAGGCAATGAAGGAGATAAAAAGAAATCATAAAAACGACTCAGGAAGCCTACAGAAGTCAGACAACAGAGAGCAAAGGCAACCAAGAAAGACCCAACAGTAACACACACACAGTATGTGAGATGGACTACCTCGCAAACTCCACCCAACGTGGTACTTGTGGATTTAAAATTTTTAATAGTGTTGATTTTTGAATCATATAATAAGCTATAGGAGAAGAAATTTCAACATGGGATCAGGAATTTTCAGAGAAGTTGTATTTATGATGTAAAACAAGCATTCTAGCTATTTAGTCAAGGTCAGCCAACCTTTATCTCTTCTCACTAACATTATAAGCAATCACTTTAGGGTATTAAATTAGCTAATATCCTATTAGCTAATCTAAGTTAAATTAAATATAATTAAATATTAAATTTAAATTAAATTAAATATAATTTAAATATCCTATTAGCTAATTTAAATTAACTAAATTAGCTAATATCCTATTAGCTAATATCCTAAAGCCTCCCAAATATTTCATTGTTATACTTGACAGATCAGTTGTTTTATTTAGTCTTTTATGAGCTTAAGCTCCCCTATGATAGCGTGCCTTCTGCATTCATTTACTTTTACAAGCGCCAAATAAAAATTTATTGAAAAGCAACATTTTAACTTCCCCCTCCCTGCAGTGCATAAATCATGGTAGTGCTTAAAAGACATGCCAATTTGGGAAACAAAGGTGCTTTTGTGCTGAGGTTTACATTCCCGGCACGATCTAATGCTAATACCTGCTTGCATTTATATTCAGTTCCTGATGTTTGTGGGGGAGATTTTTATAGAACAAAACGGAAGATTTTGTTTCACCTTGGCTTCGGGAGAGAAAACATGGGGGAAAAAAACCCAAACCTGATCCCTGTGTTGGAAGATCCTCCCAAGAGAAGGGAATGGCTACCCACTCCAATATTCTTGACTGGAGAATTCCGAGGACAGAGGAGACGGGCGGGCTACAGTCCATGGGGTCACAAAGAGTCAGACACGACCGAGCAACTAACATGCTCACTTTCTAGCCAAACTGTAAGTTCCTCTGAAATTCACACTCTCTGCAAAGTGGAAAAAACCCTGAGATTTAAGTTACACTTTCCTTTCTCCTGCTCCATTAGCAATGATGTTCAAAAATCAATAACCTACGTTTGCCAGAAAGAGACCTCAGGAGTCCATCTTGGAATTGTAAGAAATTGTCCAACTCTTTCGTTTTTTGGGTGACAGGAAACAAAATTATCCCGTTAGGTATTCACAGAGTCTTCCCTCCTCTAGCTGCATTCCTGAGTCTTTTCGGGGCAGGGGGTATATGTTATGGGTAAGGAGAAAATTGGAGGTCCAGACAGTAAAAATGGCAGAAGTTTTTCTCTTAGAAGATATACTTCTCAAGCTGTACAATATGTAGATTTGATAACCTAGACTTTTCAGGTGAATGTGTTGAGAGAAAAAGACACAGGTCAGTGTGGGATAGCTTGGAAAGAATTTAGGGAATTTTTCAAGCAAAGAAAAGAAAGCTTTGTGTGTGTGTGTGGTTGTGTGAGCAGCTGCTGAGCTTGAGAGAAAGAGGATATGAAGTGTGATGTGAAAGTCATTTCCCTCCAACGGAGTTTTGGTTCATATTTAAATTTCAGTTCAAATACTTTTCAGCTGTTGAACTGTTGTTTCATTGAATGTGACGCCACTGGATATCAGACTGGTTGCCACTGGGCTCTGATCTAAAGAGCAGTGGGAAGTGCCAGGGTTATTGACTCTGGGAGGTTTGGACGCTGGGTGTATTTCTCAGGGGAATCACTAGAAATTTACACCTCACACTGGCCTTGTCCTGACCTCCAGGCCCTGTTACTTTTATCTTGTAGCGTGTTCTCATGGAGTTTCTTCTCAGATGAAAAATCCCGGGTCAACTCCTTCCTCCAGTTCAATCCTGTTCATGAGTGCTCAGTCACTACAATCTGCCTTTTATTCTCCAGAAAAGGATTCCCCGCTTCCTGCCTTTAAGGTTATTGCTGAATTTTCCCTACCTGTGTGTTTCTGGGTAATCGCAGTGGAAACACTCCAGGGTGGGTGGGCAGAATGTGGGGAGTTCATGGGTAGAATGTTCAGGCTGACATGGCTATCTTCAACCAGAAGCATATCCTTTTACTTGTTAGGAAAAGGAAGAGAAAGATGCAATACAGCCAGGAAGTTTGGGAAATGACTACTTTAAGGAAAATGGTCTGAAAGTATTATGCTAAGCATGGCTTTAAGACTCTGCAAGCATGTGGTTCTTTGGGCAGGTTTGTGGCAAAGCTTGCATCTGTGACCATGACTCATGCCCCATGTCCCACTGTGTGGGACAGTAAAGGTGAGGATGGGAGAACAGCTGGGTATGGGAGCGAAGGAGGGTCTGCCGTCTGTAATGCGGTTCTTTCATTGAAAACCAAGGTGCAGCTTGTACTGGCTAATTGAATGGAATTATTATTTAGAGTCAGGGTTTTTACCAAGAAAATTGTGGCTTTCAATGTGGGGTGAGGTTCTCAGCGAAATAAGACTATAGATTTTCTAATGAGCCCCCAGGGTTTCCTACCAGGAAAGGGAACTGACTGGGTCCTAGGCTCCGTGCCAAGCCCTCAACAAACATCATCTCCTTGAATATTTAGAACAAACCTTTTATGCCGTCACTATTTTATAGAGGAAGAAAGCAAGCTCGGAGAGGGGAGAGGGCATATATGACCGGCGGTGGCAGGGTAGGGACAGGAAGCCCGGCAGTCTGACATGGAAACTACTCGCTTATCTTCCCTACTCTTAGGAAGGCACAGCAAGGCACTGCAATGTCACCATTTACATAAAGGTAATTTCTGCCTTTTAGTTGTGAAGTCTGTTCCCTGAGATTTTGTCCAGGACAGCAGGGGAGGGGCTCAGAGGCAGTCATCTCCAGGCTCCCTTGCTTCCATCCTGTCCTTTCCTTAAATAAGCTTTGTGGGTAATTATGTAGTTCGTGGAATCCCAGACTAGACTCAGAGTTCCCAGAAGGCAGTGATGTGTAGGTGAAAATAACACGAAGGTGGGAGTCAGGCAGCTGGCACACCCTCAGCAACCCTGTAACTTTGGGTACATTTTTGAACCTGATTTTCCACTTGGGCAGAATGGAGATGAGGAAGTTTAAGAGGAGGGATATTTTTTTTTAAGGGGTGGGCGACATATGGCGTGTGTCTGGGACCCAGAGTCTGTTCAGTAAATGCCAGATCTCTCTGGTTTACTCTTTGGGAGAAGAGCTTGCATCTTGCTTATCCTGTTGCTCTTGGTACATGCAGTAAGCGCTCTGGAAAATATTGTACATTGGCTCAAGGAATGAAGTGCCAGCAAAAGAAAATTTTCACCCTTGTCAGTTTTTAGGGATTTAAAGCAGAGAACTCCACCCCCTTTCCCAGGTTCTGGCAGTCATGGTCGAGGAAGTGTGGGTCCAGGCGCGGCGAGGCTGGGGTCTGAGAGGGCGCAGTCGGGGCGCTGGAAGCCAAAACGGCCGGCAGAGGGCGCCCCGGGCCCGCTGAAAGCGTGGCGCTGGGCTTGCAGCGCTCGCCGAGCGCCGGGCAAAGGCTGCAGTCCGGCGTTGACCACAGCCGTGGACGCGCGCGCTACCCAAGCTGGGCGCCAGGTGAGCGCCCTCGGGGCGCAATGGAGCGCACCCGCCCAGGCGCGCTCCTGCGCGGAGCCCTCCCGGCGACCGGTGAGTACAGGCGCTCGCGGGGCACGTTTCATCCCAGTTGAGGGGCCCTTGGAGGCAGCGCCTGTCGGAGCCGGGCTGTTCTGGAGGTTGATGTGCGTGGAAGAGTGAGCCGGCTCCCAGCTTGCGTTTGGTCATGAGAAGGGCATGGGGTTGACCCCCGCAGGCGCTGGATGGCGCGCGGAGCTTTGCTTCTTGGAGACTCGGGCTTGCTTGAGGCTTTCACTTAGGGGTCTTTTCTCACGGGCCCCTGTCCCGGTGCCGTCCCGGGTTCCGGGGGCCCGGGGTTTGGCGGGGTAACCCGGGACGGGCAAGCACTCAGCTGGGCTCCCCCACCCCTTTCGCCCGCGGCACCAGCCGGGCGAACCACGTGCGGCTGTCGCCCGCAACTCTTGCCTGTCAAGCGAGGCCCGCCTCCGGGGCAGGGGAGGGGACGCGGGGGCGGGGTGGGCTGTGCCCCGAGGGAATCCGGCCGGCCCGGGCGCCCTCCGGTACAAGCTCGGCTCTCTCTGCCTCGTGTGCCCACGGGCTCCCGGGAGGAAGCGGGCAGTTTCGCGGGAAGGCGCAGGGCTCACCCGAGGGGCCAGAGGCAGCTCGAGGGGTGCCCGGGCGCTCGGGCCCGGGAGAAAGGTAGCTGCCCAGGTGAGTAGTACTGGGGGTGCCTCTCTCTCCGAGAGCCTGGAAGCCCTTTCCCGGGG
>NW_020867375.1:0-50767 GCF_003369695.1 Bos indicus x Bos taurus | reverse complement strand
TGAAGTACTGGTATTAGCCAGGCAAATGGGGAGGGCAAAGTTTCCCAGAAAGAAAAACAGCATGTCCAGGGACCTTGAGGCCAGAAGCTACTTAGTGAGTCCAAGGAACACAGAACAGACTAGTAGGACTAGGATTCAGTGAGCAAGGGGAGCGGGAAGCAAGACCGCAGGCCTAGACAGGAGCGGGCGTGAAGGGCCCTCCGGCTAGGGAGCTCACTCACCTTGATTCCCAAGTGAAGGAACCCAGCAAGATGGTTGACGTCAGGCCCGATGGGTGGCGGACAGGCTGAGGACGTGAGAGATCGGGAGGGCAATGGTGACGAGGGTGTGACAGGCCAGGGGTGAGGCTGAAGATACACCCAGGTTCGGCCGGTATTGACACGGAGGTACATGGAAGAGCTGCAGAGACGGTAAAGGGCTCCATGTGACCTTTAGATCAGAGGCCCCGGTGACAATGACCTTGACACATGATAATCGCTAGCCCTAGTATTGACCCAGAGACTAGTAACCGCACGCCCAGCCCAAGTATCTCGAGCCAGGCCTTGTGCCACATAAGCGCTTTGCAAAGACTGCCTCACACAACAACCCCAAGAACCTCTGCGGTAAGAACTCTCATCCCTACTGAAGCATAAAATCCAAGGCCCCCGCCGGCTGGGCCAGGATGGTTCAAGTCCACTGGCCAGGACTTCCTCCCCCTGGGCGGTGGGTAGGTAGGCACTGCTAACCTTTGCTTCTCTGAACTTCCTGTGTTAATAGACTCCAAGTTCCTCTTGCTCCCAAGTCTCCCCTATCCCTCTCTTGCAGCCAATTCTTTGTTATTTTGAAGTCATTTTCATGTTTTTCAGAGTAGCACATGCTTTAAGAAAATCAAATTCTACTAAAAGGATTTTGTCCCCTGTGACCATTCTTCCCAAGTAGCAGACTGAAGCATTGCACATTTCACTGCTTAAAACATTCCACATACCTCCTTTTGCTTTCAGAAGACAAACTCCACACTGGTCTGTGACCCAGGCTGCCTGCCAGTCTCTTCTAGTCCTGTTTTCTTTCTTACTACCCAGCTCTAACCTCTAGTTTTCCAAACAAGCTTTTCCTGTATCATTTGTACCTTTTCCTGCTACATGGACTGCTTTTCCGCTAGACTTTTGCATGCTTACCTCCTTATCCTTTGGGACTCAACTAAGAGGCCCTCCCCAACTAGAATGCGCCGCTTCCCTTGTATCCTCAGTGTTCCTGTTATCACGGCACCCAGTTTATTTGGTTGCACTCACCAAAACCACAACTGTCTTTGTTGACTGGTTCACTGTCAGGCTTCCTGCAGCTAGAACGTCAGTCCATGAGGGCTGGGCCCAGGTCTCTGATCGCACTGTCTCCCCGGAGCCTAGCCCTGTCCCAGAGGCAGGGTAGACGCTCACTGTAAACGCTGTTTAAATGTTGAAATGCCCCTATGATGACATCTCAGGGCTGCTGTGCCTCCTGTTTCCAGACTTTTTGGATATTCTACAATCTATTACACTTTTTTTTTTTTCAGTTGATTGTTTTCTCAAATTTCTACACCCTGTAGTTCAGTCCTTCTAGTAACCGTTAATGAAGGTGCCATCGCCCCCTTTTATAAATGAGATGGAGAAATGACGCTGGCATGGTCTCTGGTGCACCCGGACTCAAGGCCTGCAGGGCCCTTCCCTCCGTTTGCCTTACTTGTGACCCTGTGCTCCTGGGCCTCGACTCCACACACTCCAGAGCCCTGCTGGGACCGACTCATGGTTTGTAATGGATACCTTTAGAAGTTTTTACTTTCCCCAGCATTTTATTTTTGGACCTACAGAAAAGTTTAAGGAGTAGTATGATGTACACTCATATAACCTTTACCTTGATTCAGAAGCTGTTAATGTTTTGCCATATTGGCTTATCTATTGATCTATCCACATACTTTTTTTGCTGAACCAGTTAAAAGTAAGTTGCGCTATCATAATCCTTCATGGTTAAATACTTCAGCTTAAGAATATTCTCCTACATACCACTATTCATTATCCCACTGATTTTATCCTTGATACAATGTTACCTAATATGTGCCAGTAATACCCTTGACTGGTGTTTGGTTTTGCTTTGGGTCAGGATTCAGTCAGACATCACACGCTGTACTAGGTTGGTGTGCTTTTCGGCTTCCTGCCATCTAGCACAGCTGCCAGCCTTTGCTTGTCTCTCGTAATGGGACATTTTGAAGAATCCAGGTCAGTTATTTCATAGAACACTGCACAGTTGGGGTTGCCTAGCTATTCTCTCATGAGCAGCAAAAACACAGAAGAGATGAGGGTGTCCACCCCTTTCCAGTGCGTTACATCAAGAGGCAGGAACATCAGTTTGGTCTCATTGATGTTAAGTTGGACCATATGGTCAAGGAGTGTCTATGAGATTTCTCCTGTGTTTTCTTCCCAGAGGGTAAAACTTTGAGACTCAATATCCTGTTTAGCCTTTCATTTGGTGAACTACTAAATTGATTTAGTAGATTGAAAAATGGTCCCTTTCTAGTTATGTATCCCTTCTACATTTCTTAACTGGCCTTCTGGTAAAAATGACCTTTCCCTTCTCCCTGCACTCATTCTTATTTACTATGGATTTGGGACATTTTAAAATTCAGTGTGTTAATAGTCCCATTTTTTTTTTTTTTTTTTTGCCATTATTTACCATCATATTGTTCAAAATGTGGCCAACAGGAACTCTCTAACGTGTCCCCCTTAGTTTTCTAAGCATTCCCTTACTTTCTTATGAAAAAAGTCCCAGGTTCACCTTGTAACTTCCTTGCCATGATCCTAAAATCAGCCTTTTTGCCAAGAGTTCTGGCATCTCTTAGTGGGGAGTGGGAAATAGTATTTTGAAACCAAGATCTAGGTGCTGAGCATGCTGACTGCTACTGGGACAGCCATCAGTTATTATTGCTTCTAGGCCCTTTCTGACAAGAGCTAGTAAATTATGTAATTAAAAAAAAAGTCCATACTGATACCTGTTTCCACTTCCACAGAATTCTTCCTCTTCCTGTTCCTTAACTCAATCTTTTCTCCCACAGTGAGAACCCTTGCTTTATTCTCAACAACACGAATGTATTTATTCATTTGGTCTATCCTGCCATACATACAAAATGGATTCTTTTAAATAGAATTACAATAAACCAAAATCAGGACAAACTTACCACGTAAAACTTAGTATTTCTTTGCAATTCTTTTCAAAGAATAGTTCTCCATTTTATATCCATTTGAAATAGTTTCATTTAATATAGGTTCGTTGTCTAAATCAACAAAGGAAAAAGAACTAAAACCAAGGCTTTTTTTTTTTTAATACTAAAACCTGAGGTCCAGAGAGAACCAGAACAAAGGACCTTTCAGAAATGGGCCTTTGACTTGTAGCCTAGTCACTCGTCAACAAATCTTTGCCTAGACCCTACCTACCAAATTTCATCTTCCCCAGTCATAGAATAAAAGTCGTACAGAACAGTGCCTCTGACTTTTTCCCTCTTGCAGAGCACTTGCGGAGCTCAGTGATTGACCGGAAAGACTTAATAATCAAAGAATCAAGCCCAAGCCCCAGCAGGGAGACGATATCTCCGTGGTGGACGTGGAGAAGCAGATCGAGGCCTTCCGCAGCCGCCTGGTCCGCATGCTGGGGGAGCCGCTCGTCCCGCAGCTGCAGGACAAGGTGCACCTCCTCAGGCTCCTGCTCTTCTTTGCCGCAGACCTGAACCCCGACTCGGAGGCCTCTCCGTAGGCCCAGAGCAGCCCAAGGTCGTCCGAGGCACTGAACACCGAGAATACCTCCTGAAGTCCACCTCCAACTGCTTGGAAGTCCCAGAAGTATAGAAAGTAGTTTAAAATCTAACAGGACCAAACCTACCTTATTTATCTGTAGGCTATGATAACTTTCTAACTCTTTAGTAAACATCTTTTTTTTTTAACAACCCTGTCCTAGCCTCTTCTCAGATATGAGTTAAATACACACGGTGTATATATTTTTTAATAAATTATTTATGTATACTTTTTTGAAACAGGTAATACTGTATGCACTATATGTCTAACATTTCCATTCAAGATGTGAAAAAAAGAATCCATGTGCTGAAAAAATTCGAGACGTCAATGTTACGTCATTCAAGGTACTGAGAACCTGTTTCAAAAGAGAAAGATGTTTGTCTCCCTAATGGAAAACAAACATCCTATGTTGGACCTGTGATGCTGCCTATTTGTGGCCAGTCTGTTAAGACCTAGTGTAATGAAGGGGGATAGAAACAAAAATACTGAGTGTGCTGCAAAAGAATTGATGTGGAAAGGATACAATAAAAAGGCAATGGTGTTTCAAAATACCAAGTTCATCGTACTTAGGCTTCATGACTGAGCAGGCAGAATGGAATAACAATGAAAAAAACCTCCATCTATATTTGAGAAAGTAGTAAGGATTTTTATTGTCAAAACAAGTAAGAGATACAAGCATAACGGAAGACACGAATAAATTAATTCTGATCATTTGAGACTCCAGGGTCTCTGGGGGAAGGTCAGCTCGACTCCTTGTGTAGACACAATACCGTCCAAAGCAAAAGACAGCAGGGACGGGAGACAGCGCTCAAGACGGTGGCTGCACGTGTGCAGTGAAGAGAAATGAGAGTGGCCTCCCCGGTTCCTCTCCTCAGCGAGGTATGTGTACAGAGGTAGGAGGCTCATTTGAGGGGAAAATGATTGCATACAGAAATTTTTTAATTCTCCTGCCTCCCAGGAAAAACATTTTCAAGCCCTAGCCTGAACAAGAAAATCAAAATAGAGTGACACTAGTTTCACATGAACCTCCAGACTATATTCGAACTGCAGTTGCCACCTCTTTTAAAAAGTTTAACATCCATTTATCTATAGCAAGCCAGTAGACTGAATTTTCTCCTTTAGGAAGTTTTCAACCAAATGGAAGCTAAATTAATGTCACTTTACAGTGCAACAAAGGCTGTGTTAAGACTAGTGTTTGTTCTGTGACACGCAGAAGAGAAGCACCCCTCCCACAGCACAGGCCCCAGAGGTACCACAGCAAGGGCTGGCTGTGGGACACAGGGGCCCACGAGGTCCCCCAGGACGTGAGGAGACGCCGGTGCCAGCACAAACCGGGGGTCCCTGCCGGGGCTGGCTCCTAGCTGTACCCAGATCTCAAGCAGGCCTTGGGTTCCCTGACTGACCAGACCGGCGCCAGCACAGCTGTGAGGGCCGAAGTCACCTGTATTAGTCCGCGGACATCCCCACGCCATGGTCCCCATGCGCACCTGGACACGGTGAAGGAATCCTGAAGCCTTGGTTTTGGAACAACGCAGACAGTCACCTAGTAAGCAGTGGTCCAAGTTTTGGGGAGGTCCCCATATACCACTGCTCAAGTTTAGTCTAACGTTAAAGCAATACAAAACGGCTTTTCCACACAAGGACAAGCTTTGCACTAATGTTTCGCAAAAACCAATTATGTCTCCATCTAGCCTCAGTTTGATTTCACAAAGACAAAACTTTTCCTATGTCAGAGCCAAGGTAAAGGGAGCTGGGCTCGATACCCTTGATGCAGAGTCCCCAGGACAGAAAGCTCTAGAAGCCAGTGGGTGTGAGAACATTCAAGTCCCGGGGTTTGAGGCTGTGGGCCCGTGGCAGCTGTTTCGTCCCTTCCATAACTGGGATATCCATCTTGGGCGGCTTGAACGTTGCTGGCTCCTCCGCCCTTCGGGTGGCTTGTGCGCGCATCACTTCCATTGGAGAAGGTTTCTGGGCTCCTTTGTAGGCTTGGATGGCAAAGCCTCCTGCAGAAGTAAACCACAGAGCAGATGATTTCAAGATCTGTCGGCAGTTACCAGCATACATGGTCAAATGCCCGCCACGCTGCTTTCTTTAGTGAAGAGGGTGCCTTACCTGACTCAGACTTCTGGAGGGATCTTGGTCCAAAGAGGCTCCATTTATCGGCCGAGCTTCTGTCTTTATCCCCGCTTCCAGAATCCATGGTGCTAAGGCTGGGGCCAGGTAAGGCTGTGGCAGAACCAGAAGTGAACCAGCCTCTGGAAGAGAAAGGATAAAATGCCAGGTAACACATCCTTTTGCTCCAGCTCTAGAAGTGTTCCCTGCTGAGGCCAGGGACCGCCAGCTCCTGCCCCTGACTCGGAAGCCTCGGGCTGAGCCCCTGGCTGCTGGGCCCGCTGAGGTGCTCACCTGCTCTTCTGCTTAGGGGAGGCCTGGGGGCTGCTGCTCGGGGTGGACTGCGTGGACGCCGGCTGCCTCTCCTCTCTTGCTGTCTCTCCACTCTGGAGCTTTAGTTTCTGCTCACATGAGTTAAGAAGAGAGACTTTGTAAAAGTCAGAGCAGATACAAAACAGCTAGTTAGGGTGTAAACAACCTGCTTCACACTAACTTCAGGAAAAGGAAATGTTAACAGGTGCACCATCTGGATCACAGGCCAGATATTCTTCAGGCTCTGCCATGCTAGGTAAAAGGCCGTCTTTTAAAAACATGTTTTCATCAAATACATCTCAAACACCTCTGTACTAACTTCACACCAGAGCTTCTGACGTCCGCACATTTACAGCCAGTAAGTGGAGGAGCCAGAAGCCCCGCAGTGGGCCCTCAGCACCCCTCCTGCCTCGGCACGCCACTCTCTCCAGCTCAACGCTCCCTCTGTGAACCTCGCCCGCCCGTACCCAGCCACCCGGTGCTCTGGGTGCAGTAAACAGACGCCTAACCACAGACCAGCACTTTCCCCGGGGAGACAAGCCTGCTTGTCTCACTGCTCCTGGGCCATGGCTTCCACACGTCTCCATGCCCCGTGGCTAGGATGCCAATGCCCAGGCTACGCTTAAGTGCCCACGTGTGAATCCTCTCCATCCTCAGCACGGGAAACTGTGTGAGCTGGCATCTCAGCCATCCTCATGTTCTACTCCTATGGCCAGGATGCAGAGGATGTGCCAGATGCAGTCCCATGGGTACATGGAGTGAACTGGGCAACTGAATTCAGAATGACACCCTGGAAAGTTCTCAGTGTCAAAGGTTGACAGTGCTCCTCTCCAGAAGCATCTGTCTTGTCTGAGAGCTTCAGCTGAACACCAAGCTAACCCTGACTCCCCCACATCATAGTTTTATGTGTAGTGTGCAAAAGTCATCTGGGACACTCATTACAAAATGCGACCATCGTCTACAGGGTCTTGTATCTCTGCCACAGGCCACGAACACTACATTATTCCTCTGTCTGTATACTGTATAACATGCCTCTGAGTACGCCCCTTCAGGAGCCAGATTCTCAGAAGATTTTGGAATATGAGAAAGAATCCACAGGGACTAGGGTATCCAGAGATTTGAGTTCAGATACTGTGGATGTTTAAATACATAACCCTAAACCCCTGTTTCTTCATTTACAATATACAGATAATAGTGTCTATGTCAGAGGATTAGTAAGATGAAGTCAATATGAGTGCTTGATAAAAGCAGCATTAATTATAAAGTGATAGTCCCTGAAAGAAAATCACTTAAAACTATTTTATTGATACAATTATTTGGTCATTATTAACCTTACTGAAGGGGCTTCCCAGGTGGCTCAATGACAATCTGCCCGCCAGTGCAGGAGATGTGGGTTCAATCCCTGGCTCGGGAAGATGCTCTGGAGAAACTGAAAATGATAACCCACTCCAGTACTCTTTCCTGGGAAATCCCATGGACAGAGGAGCCTGGTGGGCTACAGTCCATGGGGTTGCCAAGATTCGGACATGACTTAGTGACTAAACAACAAAAGCCTTACCGAAAATTCTTTATCCATTCCAATTTTAAAAATGAAAGAGCAAAATCATCCCAATTCTACCCTATTTTAATTTTTTAAAAATTAAATTAGAACCTGGCACTCCTTCCCACCCAGCGTTACCTCTGTTGAGGTTCCCAACTCTCCTTTCTCACCCTCGGTCACCCACTAGTACACAGAGTGACCCGTGTTGGCTCTGTTGTTCATCACATGCTCACACGATCAGCCCAGAATCTCATTTGACCCTCCAACCCAAGCTTTATAGGCAGATAAGCAGAAACAATGAGGTTGAGAGCCCCGGACCTTTCAGCTAAAGTGCGACCACCCTGGAGGGGGACTAAACAAGCTCTCAATTCCTCATTCAAGCCTCTTCCCACCCCTCTCCTCAACCCCCAACTAGCTGAGCTGGGAGCTCCTGGACCACAGCCACGCTCAGGCTGTAAATGACGAGGTTTGTGTTCAGTTCCTAAGAACAAGCTTACGTGGAGTGCTTCCGCCACTCGAAGATACTTGGTCTCCTCAGTGGTAAGGCCCTTGTGGGGGGTGTAGCCAGCATCTCGCAGCCCTGCCTGTTGCTCAAAACGCTGAATGCTCTCCTGGGTCTGTTCTGGGGACAGAGGAGATGATAGTCATGGCCATCCCCCCTCCCATCGCAACCTGGGGGAGATCAACAGATAGCTACCGTTCTCCCCGGGAGCAAGAGCTCACACCGGCAGTCTGAGAGGGCATCCCCCAGACAGGCGGCATCGCAGCAATTCTGAATCTCCCACAAAGCCCCTCTGAGCAGAAGGAAGCCTCCCTGACACAAGCTAGAGAGACAGCCGGGGAGCCTCCAGGGAAGCACTCCTTACTGTCCTCACTTGTACCCCAGGACACTGTCTGTATTAATATTTAGAAATGCAACACGGAGAAGGCAGCTGACATTCAGAAACAGTGCAAGCTCTCCAATACAAAGCTTTCTCGGAGAGACTCACCACCCTCTCTAAGACCTTTGCCCAAAGAGAAACCAAGCCACGTTTAGGCCAGACGGCACCAGGGTAGCGGTAAGATCCGAACCAGAGAGAATAATGTGCCTTGAACTGGCCAAGGTCTACTGACTCAGTGCTTCCAACGGTGTGCGTAGCTGCCCGCCACGGGGCCTGGCACAGCATCTGATTATCTCATCATCAGTGTCAGTGATGCCTTGGATGACAGCGGAATTCCTGCTTCATCTGTCCACTCTACATAATACACCCCTCATGGGTGAGAATGCGGCAGCTGTGGACCAAAATGCAGACGCCACAGGTCCTTCAGGACTGAGTTCTTCCCCTTCGAAGGGGCTAGATTATTTCCATCAGAAACAGAAGCAAGGGAAAACACACACACACTAAATGTATGAGGATGTTTTCCAGTCTTGCCAGGTAGTCACCTTAAAATTTTAAAAGCAGGAAAGGACTTCTTTGTGAATACAATACACTAATTTAAATGCGGCTTAAAAAAAAAAATTTAAGATTATAGCAACATCAAAAGTTCATGGCAGTATTAACTAAAAAAATAAAATGGTTTATTATACCTGCAATTATATAAAAATATACTTACAGGTGGACATAACTAAGCCAAATAAGTATCTGAGTGATAATAATATATACTGGGGTTCTATGATGTTTTATGCTGTTGGTAACCTCTATTTTCAATAAAGAAGTTCTACTGCACAGAAAGAACAATGACTGAGCTTCTTAACACTGCCAGGACACATTCTCAAGGTTGCAAAATACAAGTAGTAGCTGCTGATTCAAACACTGCATTTCTGTGTGAATAAGAAAAAAGTCCAGGTAAGAGTTTGAACTTCTGGTTCCTAGGTGAGTTCTTCAGGAATTGCCCAAGACTAACTGACGCCCTCCCAGAGCACATGAACAAGGGCTTCTGACTTCCAACATGCCCTGCCCTGGCAGAGGCTGCTGCTGACAAGCAGGACTCTGTATCTAGTGACTGTTAACTTCCCACAGCAACTAGAAGGACCCTCCAGAACCACTGAGTTCAGATAACTTGTTAGGATTTTTTTAATTCAGGCTATCTTGTTTCTAGTTTTATCAGGACCATAAATCACATATTCTTAAGACTAAAGACTGGTGCCTCAAGGTCCAGGGAAAGGAACAACTCTGAGCCATTTAATTTAAAAAAGTAAGTGCGGGGCAGGTGGGCGATGGCTCCGTGGGTCTCCTCCTCTAGCAGAGCCTGAGACGGCAGCGGCAGCAGCCCCTGGCCCCTGACACTGTGCTATCTAACCCTGCCACTTACTGCCGGCCAGATCCCCCACCTCATGGAGGGGAAACAGCTGCCACAGTTAAGACAACTTGCCCCAGGCCACACTGATGGACAGGGGAAAGCAAGGCTGTAGCAACAGAGCGGCGGTAGTGCCCTGAATGAACCACGATGCTGAGCACTGGGTCAACCTCCCGCCTCAATGGAGCTTCAGCACTGGTGCCGCCTGGGCAGCCAGGCTGGCTTCAGCGGGGCTCGCTGAGGACAGGCTGAGGCAGGCGGGCGTGCAGAGCCCCTGGCAGCTGATGCGGGGACTCAGCTCTCCCCCGCCCCACTTGACTCTATTCCGAGGGCGCAGAGGCTTACTTGTGATCAAAGAGCTCATGATGACATGGGTCGCTTTGGCCTTCACCACAGGGGCCTTCTCTGCACTGTCAGTGGCCGGCGGCGGGGCCGGGGCAGGCGGGGAGACGCTGGGCTCTCCCTCCTCCACCTGCTCAAGAGGGGACGGGGTACGTGAGCAGACACGGGAGTCACAGCCTCAGCCCCCCTTCGGGAGCCATCAGATCCATGAGGAAACACGTGAAGGGGGCTGTCATCCCCACCTGGTTAGATGCACAGAGACAGCACGTATGACTTGATACAAAGAGTCTGTATTTATATACTTGTGGGAGAGCCAGAATCTGAAGCTCTAGGCTTTACTGTCGTCCCAGACTGTGTCCAATACACTATATTACCAAGGCCCTAAGGATGCAGACGCCTATTACTAAGCGTTGACTGTGTCCCGAGCACCATCCCTGCTTTTGCATGATGAACCACTGCATCTACTAAGTAGTTCTGGAACTCTGCCGACATCCTGCCAGCATCCACCAGAGGGCTTATTGAACAGACTGCTGGGCCCCACCCAGAGGGGATTCAGGAGGTCTGAGTCAGGGTTCAAGAACGTTATTTCCAACAAACCCCCAAGTGATGCTGATGCTGCAGGTTCTGAGACCACACTTTCTGGGCCATGGCTCTAAAGGTCCAATAATGGTCTTTTAAAACAGACCAGAAAGTCTCCATAGCGCCTCATCTTTCACGCGAGCGAGCTGGAGCATGCTGCCTTCCCTCAGCTCAGTACCTGACACGGTGCTCAGCTCTGACTGGAAGCAGAGAAGTGGGCTTCCTCTTTATTCTCTGCTTCTCCAAAGGAGCTGAGAGGAAAGATGGTCAGAAAGGAGGGGAGAAGAAGGGAGTACTGAAATGTTGTATCCCTGTTACAAAATAGGATTTAAACTTCTCAGCTACGATCTAACTAACTCAAGTAAAACCTAAATAAACCTCTGCTTCCTCACTTGGGAGGACAGCTGCGGGTGGGGATGTGGATGCCTAGGGCGTAGAGAGTTAGGACCAGCGGAAGCATGCACGCAGAGTCGGGCTGGGCTCCCCGTGGACAGCGGCTGTTCCAAACGTCAGCTGTCCCAGCTGGGGCACAGCCGAAGACTGGACGCACGTTCTTTGCCTCATGAAGCAAGCGGGAGCCTTCACAGGTGCAGAGGGTGGTGGGCCGCCATCCAAGCCCCAAGCCCCATCAGGAGCCGCCCTTATTTCCTGCTCCAGTCCTGGGAGCCTGCTGCTTCGGCGCCACAGGCAGGCTGCCAGGGCCCTTCTCTGCTGGTACTGCCAGCACTTTTTACACAGAGCGCTTCCACCTCAACAACTGACTGGGTCAGATTTTGGTAGATGGCTAATGTGGGGGAACGTGCCCTGGAGCTGCAGGGGATCCTTCATGGCGACAGCAAGAGGCGCCCCATTCTGAGAGCCTGACGGGGCGGGCGTGGGTGAGCGGGGCACCCCCATTAGAAAGGAAGGCTCAGACACGGCTCTACTGAGAGAGGTGGGCTGGGAGCCGCAGTCACAGCATTGGCTCCACACAGAAGACTGGACAAGCCTCCCCGCTGTCTCTTCTTTAATCCCCACAGCAGCTCCGTGACAAAAGTATTGTCATCTCTCACACGAGACGCTGGCTCGGGGGTGAGGCCAGGCTCACGGCGGGGCACAGGCTGTTCGGGGCTCACCCCCAGGGCCGCTTACACGGGGGCTTTACCTGCCCTCAGGACCCGAGCTGTCATACGACCACACTGCAGCTCGACCGCAGGTGCAGGTGAGGAGGAGCCACCGAACTGGGCAGGCCTAGCTCATTCAGGCAGCGCGACCACCTTTCTGGCACCTTGGTCGTGGGAAGTCAGAGGTGAGAGACAGTCAGGAAGCAGAGGCTCCAGTGACATGCCTGCAGCCAGCATGTAAGAACCGTGAGCCCAGCTGCACAGAGGGCTGCGAGCGCAGAGCGGCGCGTGTGCCTGCGGCAGGAGGGCCGGCGAGGAGGCAGCTCCCCGGGGTCGCCACGGGACCGGTGCCCGAGACAGGACCGCACGAGGAGTGGCGCAGCACATCTGCCACGCCCTCCACCAGATGCTGCAGAGGGGTGCAGATCAGACGCGGCCCTGCCCCCAGGATGCTAACGGAGGGTGCCTAACACAGCAGGGGTGCTGACAGGGTCAAGGACACCGGAGACCTGAAAAGCAGGGGAACAGTTTACTGGTAGGACAGAGAAAGATCACAGAAAAGACTGAGATCGAGCTAAGACTCAAAAGATGCCATTTGTCAGGCAGATGGAACAGAACGACAGGACGGGGACTGGGACTATTCCAGGCAATCAGAGCAGTGACAAGCAAAGACTCAGAGGCATCAAACACCCTATTAAGTACAAGAAATCTTAGTAAGTGGCAAGGCTGGATCACGGCATGTGGGGGGCATGGTGTTCAGAGGACCAGGATCATGCAAAGCCAGACCAAGACTACGGAGCTTGGACTTAATGCTGTGGAAATGGCAAGGGCGGGTAATGGGAGAAGACATGGCCATTCTAGTTCTGAGTGAGAAAGGAAAAGAGGCCTACCAACCCCACAGAGAACAGTACCACGTACAGAGATGAGCGGGTGCCCCATTCGCTGGGTGCCGGGAGCCACCGGCAGTTTTGGGAGCAGAGGAAGGAAAAGGAAGGGGTGGGGCCTGCCAGCAGCACTCGGCAGGGTCAGATACCTTGGCGAGGTCCTGATACTTGCGCTCTGGAATCACTGGCTTCCAAGGGATGCTGCCCATGTCCGATGGAGGAGGAGTCATGGGCGTAGGGTCCTCGAGGGCATCATCATAGCTGAATGCCCGGCGGTACATCCCGATGGGCAGGGACATCTTGCCTAGAGGCCCACTAGGCTCAAGAGCTAAGAACAGAGACACCGGTGAGGATGGGATCACCAGCTGAACATACTGGTAGCTTTAAATAAATTCGTCTGTAGGCAGGAAGGCTCTGAAACACTTCTTCTGGGACAAAGCAAAAGCAGCTGGTTCTGGAAGAGCTAACCCAGGCAAGGTAAGCAAACAGGACAAAGCCCTTCCTCTCGGCCTGCCACTTTGGATTCTCCACTTCACCCACACAGCAGCCCTAATCCATCTTTATGGATTAGCAAATCAAACAATTCAATTTACCTGAGCCAGGTCACATAACTTCAAAGTGCAGTAAGGAATCAAAACCCAAACCCACCTGATTTCAAAGCTTGTATTCTTTAGGCCACAGAAGCGCCCCCGTGGCAATCCCAAGCATCTCAACTCAGGCGAAAATGAGGATGTGAAGTCTTAGGAATTCCCTGGCAGTCCAGTGGTTAGGACTCGGCACTTTCACTGCTGAGGCCCCGGGTTCAATCCAGGGTCGGGGAACTAAGATTCCACAACCCTCATGGCCCGCACCCCCCCACAAAAAAACATGAAGTCTTGTTCCCATTTTATACTATAGATGAGTAAATGAAGGCTCAGAGGTGGCAAATCCTGCCTTTCCTACATCTCCTCAGAAAACAAGAGCAATGACATGCCCGACACGCTGGGTGTCCAGCAGCGTCCAAAACAGTCTCAAATGTTTCCTATGACTCAAAAGAGCAGAGGCAACGTCCATCCAGAAGCTACTGACAATCGTCTCTCAAAGCACTGCCAGCTGACCCTGCTATTCCCGCCCACTGGAACGCCCCACCCTGACGCAGGCTCCCACTTCACGGGCGCGCTCAGCTCTGCCAGACCAGGGAGCAAAGTTCACTTTGTTTGCGGATCCTTTCCAAACAGGACTAATGCCAGATCCTGCCTTCAGGCTGACATTTTCCTTTTGCTACAATTACACAACCACTCTCTCCAAGACATCAACCTGTGTGGCAGTTGAGTCCCAAACCAGCAAAGACATTCTATGTAAACAGAGGGGGACAAGCAGTTACCCTTATTATCACGATTTGTAACAATTACCAACAAATCCATAGAAAGGATTAGTAGTTGCCTGGAGCTGGGTGGAGGGAGGAGCCACAGCGGGAATAAGGCCTGACTACTGCAGGAACAAGGCTTCCTTTTGGGGGTGAGGAAGATATTCTGGAATTAGTGGTGATGGTTGCACAACTTTGTCACTACACTAAAAATCGCTACTGACCTGTTCACTTTAAAATGGCTGAGTTGTATGGTATGTGGATTATCTCAATCAAAACAAACACGTAAGCAAATGACAATCACCAAGTACCCTTCCTTGTCAAGCATACATCCCTCATCTTTTCTAATCCTCATTAAGCAGATATTCTTCCCCTTTTCCAGCCTGGGAAACTGAGGCACAGAACAGTTAAAAACAACAGCCCACTAGCAAGTGTGAGGTGAAATCAGCCAGCAGTCACACCCTCCATGCAACCCACCCCACAAGCAGCAACCTGGTGCATGCAACCCTGGGGCCCAGACGCCCACGGGGAGTTTACGGTCAGCACAACCACAGCGAAAGACAAACTGAAGCACAAGCTGATGGAAGTCTGAGACTCAGGATGAATCGTATCGAAAGACAGAAGGGAGACTCCTATCCCTCCACTTAATTTGGGAGCAATTTCACAAACATCTTAGAGACATCCCAATAGCCTTCCTAAAAATAATAAAGTCAGGTAGTATTTATGAGGAAATATATTTCCTAGTGGCTCAGCTGGAAAAGAATCTGCCTGCAATGCGGGAGACCTGGATTGGATCCCTGGGTTGGGAAGATCCCCTGGAGAAGGGAATGGCTACCCACTCCAGTATTCTGGCCTGGAGAATTCCATAGTCTGTTGCAAAGTGTTGGACACGACTGAGCGACTTTCACACATATTCCCATAAATAGAAAACAAAAATTTTTCTGGGCAGTAAGTAACTACTCAATATTAACTTTTGTTTCACAATTTCCATTTATTTTATGTTTGATCTTCACAGTAACCCTGAGAGACAGGCACTATCATCTATACTGAGAATCAAAAATCAATTCAGGGACTTCCCGGGTGGTCCAGTGGTTAAGAACCCACCTTCCAGTGCAGGGGACGCGGGTTCAACCCTTAGCCAGGAACTAAGATCCCACACATTACCGGGCCTTAGCTAGAGAACCCGGGCCGCAGCTACCAAGGCAGGCCTGCAGGTGCCGCACTGGAGAGAGCAGCCTGCACCACAACGAAGGCCCAGAGCAGCCAGGATAGTAACGGACAGATTTTAAATTTGTTTTAAACATTGAGTGATTCAGACTTTTAAAATCACTAACCCCTCCCACTAAAACAGTCCAGGGAAGGATCAATGACTTCACTAACCCAGAAATTACCACCCGGTAAAGAACCCAGGACTCACTAAATGTTGCACTGAATATTCTCATAACTAAGTTCAAGTTGCCTTGAAGTCAGGCTGGTGTCTTTTTTGCTTTGACTTTCATTCCTCCCAATCTCCTACCTCCTCCTCACCAATAAAAGGGGTGAGTTTAAGTCATTTTGGTACAAGAACTTTTCTGAATTTTGATTTGATACATAAGAAAGTGACAAATTTGTCATACCCTTAAGTGCAATAAGGGTACTCTTTCAAGTTAGATGCTGGGTTCACACCCTGGGTGGGTTAATAAGATAAAATTTAATGTGATAATAAGATAATACTAATCATTTACTAGGATTATATTAATAAGATAATAGATTGGCATCATTTAAATAGTAAGTCTAAATGGCAGAGAGTAACTACTAACATCTGGTCCAGAAAAAGTGGTTTCTGTCTAGTTTAAAACCTTAAAGGGTAAAACATAACTTTATCAAAAAGAACTAAGTTTACCAGGCACTTCTGGTTGTCTCGAAGCCATTGAAAGACTGGGATCCAGGCGCTTTTCCTACACAGACTTTGAGCTGAGTTCCCCGCCACCTAGTAAAAATAACAAAGGGTGTTTTCTTACAGCGAGCACCAAAGACTAGCCCCAATGCTGTTCTTCCAACAGGCACAGAGCTTTATGGCTTTAACACGTCAAAGAGCCGATGAGCGACAAACATGCCAAGGGAGAAAAAAAAGGATAAAGTCAAAGGATTCAGCGTACCGTCACTGATCTTAACACCCGTGATATGACAAAGACACTATGCACAGTGAAAAGGTCCCCTTACCAGAGAGAGATGATGTGACGATTATGCCTACAGGCAGGTATTAATGAGGAACATCGTCCAGCTGCTGCAAATTAGCAAAGCTGCTCAGGAAGAGTCCATCCATCCCAGAGGTTCTGAGAACAACAAACAACCAGCGTTGGCACAGCCCTGCAGAGTCTGCCAAACATCTCCCTGTGTTTCATGTCTTTGCCATAACAACCTAAAAAGAGATACTATACTCATTTCAGTTTTCAGTAAATTAGGGCTCAGGGTCAAAATAACCTGACCCACGGCAAGGGGCTAGGGATCAAGTCAATAAATTCATTCCTTGTTGCTAGTACTGACCGACATTCAGACAACGCTTATCTCGTGTTTTAACCCTCGCAGCAGTCCATTGTTTATTCACACTTTAGAAGAAACGAAAAAGGAGAAGTGACTTGTCCAAGGTCACAGATAAGTGGCCCATCTTGTAAGGCAGATTTCAGCCCCATTTCACCGAGCAGTTCAAACAAAGCTCTGAGGGAGCCGTTATTTGCTTTCAACTTGCTACACTGCCCCCGACCCACCCCCCCCCCGCATCCTGATGAAGCTCAGACGGCAAAGTAAAGAGCATCGCAGAAGCCAAAGTTCCGTCAACCTCGGAGCCCAGGGAGCGTTCCGACAAGGCCACCTCCCCTTTCACTTCCCGGGGCCCGGCCCTCCCCGCGGCCCGCAGAGCGCTGACTTCTCCTTTACCAGATGCAAGACAACGCCACCCAGACGCGAAAGGCCTGGGCTGACTCAACCGCCTCTTCCACCCGGCGAGGCTAAGAAAGGTTACGGAGACTAGGGGCAGGGGCTGGCTTAAGATGAAGGTTCCCCGGGGCAAGGCAAGTAGGAGGCTGGGGAGCTGAAGGCGAGCAGGGGTGGTCCAGGACTAGGCCGGCTTGGTAGAGGCGAGGCCCGGTGCCGGGGCCGCGGGGGCGTCATCGCTGAGGAACCCCGCGGTGGGAGGACACCCCCCACCCCCACCCCCGCCCCGCCCCGCCGCCAGAAGGCGGAGCGAAAGCTGCACAGAGCGGTCCAGCCAAGCTCCGAGCCTGAGTAAGCCAGCCTGAGTGAGGGCACCACAAGGCCCCAGGCCCGGGCCTGGCGGGGGATGGGGGCCAGGCCCCTCCTAAACAGCGGAGCCCGAGCCCCCGGGGGGGCCAGGCCCGGATCCTCCAGTTACCTTTCCGTCCGCCGCCGCCGCGGAGCTGCCTGCGGCCTGGGACTAAAGAGGCTCCAAAGACCCACGTCTCTCGAAAGGTTGTTGCGCAGTCCGGATCCAAGCCATGGTGTGAGCGGCGCTGTGCCTGTAACGACACAGAAGGTCCCAGACGCCAACCTGGGAGGGAGAACAGGATACCAGCCGCCGGCAGCCTCCCTGATAAACTCTCCCGAGGCGGCGTCACTTCACGCGAGACCTGGCAGGATGAGGGCGGGGCTGGAGTATGCTGGGAGTTGTAGTCCACGATACGGCAAGACCCAGAATCATCGCGGGCACTGAGGGTCTTGGGGCCAGGGCTCTGTGTGTCGAACCCGCCAGCTCCCAGAAGAAAAGCGCCCCTAGACCAGCATTCTATGCCTGGGCCTGTGACAGGCTGAGGACAGATTGAGATAGCACGGTAAAGTGACACTCTCAAACCTTTTTCATTTAGGGAAGCTGACGTTCGGAGAGATGTGAAGGCACTTTGACTAAGAAGACCTGAAGTGAGCAGGGACCCTCTTCCAGGAACTGCTGGGTTCATATTAGTAGCAGGGTTCATACTTGTAAGCAGGACCAAAAGGGGAAGCAAGCAGCACCTGCCTCCTCTAGGTGGTGGTGGTGGTGTTCTGTCCCTAAGTTGCATCCAGCTCTTTGGGACAGCATACACTACAGCCAGTAAAGATCCCGTCTTTTGCTATCGCCCGCAGTTTGCTCAAATTCATGTCCATTGAGTTGGTGATGTTATCTAATCATCTCATCCTCTGCAACCCCCTTCTCCTTTTGCCTTCAATCACTCCCAGCATCAGGGTCAATTCCAATGAGTTAGGTCTTCCCATCAGGTAGCCAAAGTTTTGGAGCTTCAGCATCAGTCCTTCCAATGAATATTCAGCATTTCCCCAGCCATCTGGAGATAAAACCGCATGGAGCTATTTTTAAAATGATCAATTCCCTGTCAGATGCCAGCCCTACTGGGGTGACCACTCGCGGATAAAAATCTGCAATACTTAAAAGCTCTCCAGGTGAATCTTATCTTAGGCAATTACAGGTGATGTAAAGTGAAGTGAAGTCACTCATTCGTGTCCAACTCTTTGCGACCCCACGGACTATAACCTATCAGGCTCCTCTGTCCATGGGATTTTCCAGGCAATAGTGCTGGAGTGGATTGCCATTTCCTTCTCCAGGGGATCTTCCCAACCCAGGAATAGAACCTGGGTCTCCCACATCGCAGGCAGACACTTTACCGTCTGAGCCACCAGGCTTCTCTCTGGATCCTAATAAATCCACCTCGTATCACTTTGTCTCTCAATGAATTTTTGCAATGAGACATCAGAGCCTGAGTTTCATTAGTTTTGGCCGGGCTTGAGTCCTGGGAGAGCTGAAGGACAGGAGGAAAAAGCAGTGGGAAAAACGTGCCAAGGAATCCCCTTCATAGCCCGCCAGAAAATTTGCTAAATAGCTGACCAGTGCTCACAGTTTCATTGGTCTGATTCTTGGCACAGAGAAGACAAAGGACAGAGGAACCCCCACCAGCTTGGGTAACAGATACTGGGGCTCAGCAGATAGCGCCTTTGGGACATGCTGAGGAGTAGCCTCTCCACAGAGTCCCTCAATTGTGCCCCCTGCCACCCGCCTGTTCGCCAGAGGTTCGAGGAAACAAGAAACGAGAGATTGTAAAGGCCCCTCCAGCCATAGGAGCGAGGACCTCTTACCTTAACCAGAGGTCTTCTGGAATCTGAGACTGGGCCACATGAGCTTTCTGCTGAATTCGTTTTTCGCTGTCCCGGTGTCCAGCATGATGGGCCTTCCCCTGCGCTGGGTTTCGTAGCCTTCCACTTCTAGCGCGGGAGCTTCGCTGAACTGGGCTCCTGCTGTGCTTGGCCTCTTCCATGTGGAGGTTGTTTCAGCCAGGTTAAACCCGAGTCATGGCACCATTGGAGAAGGCAATGGCACCCCACTCCAGTACTCTTGCCTGGAAAATCCCATGGATGGAGGAGCCTGGTGGGCTGCAGTCCATGGGATCGCTAAGAGTCGGACATGACTGAGTGACTTCACTTTCACTTCTCACTTTCATGCATTGGAGAAGGAAATGGCAACCCACTCCAGTGTTCTTGCCTGGAGAATCCCAGGGACGGGGGAGCCTGGTGGGCTACTGTCTATGGGGTCGCACAGAGTCGGACACAACTGAAGCGACTTAGCAGCAGCAGCAGCAGCACGGCACCCTGTATGTTCCTCGGTTCTTTGTCTCGTCACAACAAAGATTTGGAGCGACGGACATTAAAGCCCTCGGCGTGTCACAGCTCTCAGGTCTTGGACAAACCGTGTTACGGCTCTTAAGCAAATCAGTGTTACAGCTCTATTTTATTTAGAAGGTAGCAGGAGAGAGAGGGAGAGTGAGAGAGAAAGAGAAAGAGCACACGCACACGGGAGAGAGAGAGCCCTTCACTCAGTTTTGCCATCGCATCCTAAAACAACTGCCCACAATTTCTTCCTACCCTAAATTTACCCAGAACATTGTGGTCATGCTGATATTCTTAAATTGGAAACGTCTTTATCTGATTCCTATGAAGACTTCAGTGACTCCCCTCTGCCGATAACATCCCACATCCCTGACATATCAGTGAAGGTCCATCAAAACGGACTCTGGTGACCTATCTAGGCTCACCTCCCCATATTCCTTCCCTTGGGCCAAAGCTACTGAGCTACCCACTCCTGTTACCAGCCCCCCCCCCCCCCCCACTTACCTAACTCAGTGAGTGAGTGAAAGTCCCTCAGTCGTGTCCAACTCTTTGCGACCCCATGGATAGTCCATGGAATTCTCCAGGCCAGCATACTGGAGTGGGTAGCCCTTCCCTTCTCCAGGGGATCTTCCCAACCCAGGTACAAACCCAGGTCTCTGGCATGCAGGTGGATTCTTTACCAGCTGAGCCACCAGGGAAGCCTTACCTAACTCAAGTCTTCCCCTTTGAACTCTGGCTTATCTTTTTGCTCCAAGAAGCCTCTGCATCACTCTCATCCTCAAGAGTCCTTTCTCTCTTGGGCTGTTTGAAGCTTCCTCAAAAAAACTGCCTCAGGGGGTCCTAAACCTTCGAGCTTTTTCATATAACAAACTTTCTTCCATATGGGAATAGGCATGACTTTATGATCATCTTTGCAAGCAAAAACATCTTCTGATCAGATCAGATCAGATCAGTCGCTCAGTTGTGTCCGACTCTTTGCGACCCCATGAATCGCAGCATGCCAGGCCTCCCTGTCCATCACCAACTCCCAGAGTTCACTCAGACTCACATCCATCGAGTCAGTGATGCCATCCAGCCATCTCATCCTCTGTCGTCCCCTTCTCCACCTGCCCCCAATCCCTCCCAGCATCAGAGTCTTTTCCAATGAGTCAACTCTTCGCATGAGGTGGCCAAAGTACTGGAGTTTCAGCTTTAGCATCATTCCCTCCAAAGAAATCCCAGGGCTGATCTCCTTCAGAATGGACTGCTTGGATCTCCTTGCAGTCCAAGGGACTCTCAAGAGTCTTCTCCAACACCACAGTTCAAAAGCATCAATTCTTCGGTGCTCATCCTTCTTCACAGTCCAACTCTCACATCCATACACGACCACAGGAAAAACCACAGCCTTGACTAGACGAACCTTAGTTGGCAAAGTAATGTCCCTGCTTTTGAATATGCTATCTAGGTTGGTCATAACTTTCCTTCCAAGGAGTAAGTGTCTTTTAATTTCATGGCTGCAGTCACCATCTGCAGTGATTTTGGAGCCAGAAAAATAAATTCTGACACTGTTTCCACTGTTTTCCCATCTATTTCCCATGAAGTGATGGGACCAGATGCCATGATCTTAGTTTTCTGAATGTTGAGCTTTAAGCCAACTTTTGCACTCTCCACTTTCACTTTCATCAAGAGGCTCTTTAGTTCCTCTTCACTTTCTGCCATAGGGTGGTGTTATCTGCATATCTGAGATTATTGATATTTCTCCCAGCAATCTTGATTCCAGTTTGTGTTTCTTCCAGTCCAGCGTTTCTCATGATGTACTCTGCATATAAGTTAAATAAACAGGGTGACAATATACAGCCTTGACGAACTCCTTTTCCTATTTGGAACCAGTCTGTTGTTCCATGTCCAGTTCTAACTGTTGCTTCCTGACCTGCATACAAATTTCTCAAGAGGCAGATCAGGTGGTCTAGTATTCCCATCTCTTGAAGAATTTTCCACAATTTATTGTGATCCACACAGTCAAAGGCTTTGGCATAGTCAATAAAGCAGAAATAGATGTTTTTCTGGAACTCTCTTGCTTTTTCTATGATCCAGCGGATGTTGGCAATTTGATCTCTGGTTCCTCTGCCTTTTCTAAAACCAGCTTGAACATGGTTTTGGTGAGGAGATACCCCTCGTACAAGGTAAGGAGCAATGGCTGTGCTTTGCTGGAGCAGCCGTGAAGAGATACCCCACGCCCAAGGTAAGAGAAACCCAAGTAAGAGGGTAGGTGTTGCAAGAGGGCAGCAGAGGGCAAACACACTGAAACCATACTCACAGAAAACTAGTCAATCTAATCACACTAGGACCACAGCCTTGTCTAACTCAATGAAACTAAGCCATGTCCGTGGGGCAAACCAAGACGGGCGGGTCATGGTGGAGAGATTTGACAGAATGTGGTCCACTGGAGAAGGGAATGGCAAACCACTTCAGTATTCTTGCCTTGAGAACCCCATGAACAATATGAAAAGGCAAAATGATAGGATACTGAAAGAGAAACTCCCCAGGTCAGTAGGTGCCCAATATGCTACTGGAGATCAGTGGAGAAATAACTCCAGAAAGAATGAGGGGATGGAGCCAAAGCAAGAACAATACCCAGCTGTGGATGTGACTGGTGATAGAATCAAGGTCCGATGCTGAAAAGAGCAATATTGCATAGGAACCTGGAATGTCAGGTCCATGAATCAAGGCAAATTGGAAGTGGTCAAACAAGAGATGGCAAGAGTGAATGTCGACATTCTAGGAATCAGCAAACTGAAATGGACTGGAACGGGTGAATTTAACTCAGATGACCATTATATCTATTACAGCGGGCAGGAAGACCTCAGAAGAAATGGAGTGGCCATCATGGGCAAC
The DNA here is from genome assembly GCF_003369695.1 of Bos indicus x Bos taurus. Classification (NCBI taxonomy): domain Eukaryota; kingdom Metazoa; phylum Chordata; class Mammalia; order Artiodactyla; family Bovidae; genus Bos; species Bos indicus x Bos taurus. Next base: position 27,959 of record NW_020867375.1, on the reverse strand, counting down.
AAAAGAGTCTGAAATGCAGTACTTGGATGCAATCTCAAAAACGACAGAATGATCTCTGTTCGTTTCCAAGGCAAACCATTCAATATCACAGTAATCCAAGTCTATGCCCCAACCAGTAACGCTGAAGAAGCTGAAGTTGAACGGTTCTATGAAGACCTACAAGACCTTTTAGAACTAACACCCAAAAAAGATGTCCTTTTCATTACAGGGGACTGGAATGCAAAAGTAGGAAGTCAAGAAACACCTGGAGTAACAGGCAAATTTGGCCTTGGAATACGGAATGAAGCAGGGCAAAGACTAATAGAGTTTTGCCAAGAAAATGCACTGGTCATAACAAACACCCTCTTCCAACAACACAAGAGAAGACTCTACACATGGACATCACCAGATGGTCAACACCGAAATCAGATTGATTATATTCTTTGCAGGCAAAGATGGAGAAGCTCTATACAGTCAGCAAAAACAAGACCAGGAGCTGACTGTGGCTCAGACCATGAACTCCTTACTGCCAAATTCAGACTTAAATTGAAGAAAGTAGGGAAAACCACTAGACCATTCAGGTATGACCTAAATCAAATCCCTTATGATTATACAGTGGAAGTGAGAAATAGATTTAAGGGCCTAGATCTGATAGATAGAGTGCCAGATGAACTATGGATGGAGGTTCGTGATATTGTACAGGAGACAGGGATCAAGACCATCCCCATGGAAAAGAAATGCAAAAAAAGCAAAATGCTGTCTGGGGAGGCCTTAAAAATAGCTGTGAAAAGAAGAGAAGCGCAAAGCAAAGGAGAAAAGGAAAGATATAAACATCTGAATGCAGAGTTCCAAAGAATAGCAAGAAGAGATAAGAAAGCCTTCTTCAGCAATCAGTGCAAAGAAATAGAGGAAAACAACAGAATGGGAAAGACTAAAGATCTCTTCAAGAAAATCAGAGGTACCAAGGGAACATTTCATGCAAAGATGGGCTCAATAAAGGACAGAAATGGTATGGACCTAACAGAAGCAGAAGATATTAAGAAGAGATGGCAAGAATACACAGAAGAACTGTACAAAAAAGATCTTCACGGCCCAGATAATCACGATGGTGTGATCACTGACCTAGAGCCAGACATCCTGGAATGTGAAGTCAAGTGGGCCTTAGAAAGCATCACTACGAACAAAGCTAGTGGAGGTGATGGAATTCCAGTTGAGCTATTTCAAATCCTGAAAGATGATGCTGTTAAAGTGCTGCACTCAATATGCCAGCAAATGTGGAAAACTCAGCAGTGGCCACAGGACTGGAAAAGGTCAGTTTTCATTCCAATCCCAAAGAAAGGCAATGCCAAAGAATGCTCAAACATCTTCTGAAAGAGCATCCATTTAACTGCATTGAGAGAAACGAACATTTTATGCAAATCCTTGACCCAAGATGCTTTTGTTTAAGTCCTTTATGAAATGTAGGTCTCCATAAACAAATTAGGGGGGAAATTTACTCCTTCATACTCTGAATAAAGCAAATAGAAATTTTAACTGAATTTTGCCAGGTCCTAAAATTGTAACTGGGGCCCAAAATAAGTGACAATCTTAAGTAATTTTAAATTAACTTCAGCTTACAGAAACTTCTTTCACAGGACACTGCTGCGACTGGTTTTTTTTTTTTTTTTTTTAATTCTCAAGGTCACTAACATAATTGGGTAAAACTGCACTAAGCAAAATCCAAACCAGTTTTAGAAGATGCAAACGTTATGCTGACATCATATCATAATTACTGATACTGTATGCTGCTAAAACTATTTCAGATGAAATTCTTACAGGACTTAAAGAATCTAATTCTTTTAGAACCAAATCAGTGGTTGTTTGGTAAACAGAAGTATTCACAGAAAACGACTTTTCTCTAGTTAAAAATGCAAAATTGGAAGACACTTTAATTTTTTATATCTTCAGGATAGATGTGATATTAGGATGCCCACAGCCTCTCTAATTTCTATTTTATATACACTTTCCCATATAATTTATACTCTCATCTGATGATCTGTACATTTTGAACTTCTTTTCCTCTTTATTTTAAAGTTGAACTGATATAGTCTCAAATCTTATGAAAGTTCTGCATTCATCAAACATTCAGTTATATTCTCCCACTTATAAGCAAAGGGCCAGGCTTTCTATTAAGTATGCAGCTTTATTTTTAGTCAGATTGTTTTACTGTAGAGCTTTATTAACCTTTTTTCACTTGGTTAAAACAGCTAGAGAAAGGTCACTAGCACCAAAGAACAAAATTCAGTAAGGTCCTTTAATAGATCTGTGTCACCCTGCTTATTTAATTTATATGCAGAGAACATCATGAGAAACGCTGGGCTAGAAGAAGCACAACCTGGAATCAAAATTGCCGGGAGAAATATCAATAACCTCAGATATGCAGATGACACCACCCTTATGGCAGAAAGTGAAGAGGAACTCAAAAGCCTCTTGATGAAAGTGAAAGTGGAGAGTGAAAAAGTTGGCTTAAAGCTCAACATTCAGAAAACGAAGATCATGGCATCTGGTCCCATCACTTCATGGCAAATCGATGGGGAAACAGTGGAAACAGTGTCAGACTTTATTTTTCTGGGCTCCAAAATCACTGTGGATGGTGATTGCAGCCATGAAATTAAAAGATGCTTATTCCTTGGGAGGAAAATTATGACCAAACTAGATAGTATATTCAAAAGCAGAGATATTACTTTGCCAACAAAGGTCTATCTAGTCAAGGCTATGGTTTTTCCAGTGGTCATGTATGGATGTGAGAGTTGGACTGTGAAGAAGGCTGAGTGCTGAAGAATTATGCTTTTGAACTGTGGTGTTGGAGAAGACTCTTGAGAGTCCCTTGGACTGCAAGGAGATCCAACTAGTCCATCCTAAAAGAGATCAGTCCTCAGTGTTCATTGGAAGGACTGATGCTGAGGCTGAAGCTCCAATACTTTGGCCACCTCATGCGAAGAGCTGACTCATTGGAAAAGACTCTGATGCTGGGAGGGATTGGGGGCAGGAGGAGAAGGAGACAACAGAGGGTGAGATGGCTGGATGGCATCACCGACTCGATGCACATGAGTTTGGGTGAACTCCGGGAGTTGGTGACGGACAGGAGGCCTGGCGTGCTGCGATTCATGGGGTCGCAAAGAGTCGGACATGACTGAGTGACTGAATTGAACTGAACTGAACTGAATCTTCCCTTAAACATGTTCTTCCTAAATTTATCCTAAAGATAATAGAGAGACTATTTGTAAAAAAAAAAAAAAGAAGAAGAAGAAGCAGGAATTATCTTCTTTATGCCTTCTACTTTCACAACTAGTTTCACTTTTGGCAAAACTTAACAATGGCCTTATAAAGAGCTAGGCATTTCTATTCTCCTGCCCTAAACTGGAAAGACTTCTTTAAAAAATTAAGATATGAATGTGCTGTACCATAATACATGCTTTAACATTTCCAACCATACTTAAGGGCTTCTGAGGTGGCACAGTGGTAAAGAATCCACCTACCAATGCAGGAGACACAAAAGATACGAGTTTGATCCCTGAGTTGAGAAGATCCCCTGGAGGAAGAAATGGCAACCCACTCCAATACTGGAGTATTGTCTGGGAAATCCAATGGACAGAGGAGTCTGGCAGGTTACAGTCCACAGAGTTGCCAGAGAGTCATACACGACTGAGCACGCATGCACTGTATTTAATTCCAGACAAACCTTGGAAGGTTGCTATTATTGTCCAAACTTTCACACTAGAATTTAAGTTTCAACTAGGTAAGTAACCTGCTTGAGATTCTTCAGCTATTCCCCAAGAGGTAAACAGTGTGATCCCAAAGCCTGTGTTGTTTTTAGTTGTTTTTAGTACATATCAATGCACCTTCAAATCCTTCACCTTATTCTCCACTATCTACCAAATGTAATACAGTTAGTTTTTAGCTGGATGGTAGGAATCACTAGGATCCAGAGAAATGTCTTGTTCCAGGACACACACCTATTTAATAAGTCTAAACCTCCCTACAACAATGTTAACATGGGGACAAAACTCAAATCAAAATCTTCAGCCAGACCTTTTAAAATATAAGAAATTAAATATCACAGTCGTTCTCAAATTTTTTGGTCCTTAGGAGGATGATTGATTTTCTAATTACTGTACTAATGAATGTGATGTTTTAATAACCTAGAATGAAAAATTAATAGGTGATTAATGCTGTGAATATAAATAAAGGCAAACCCTTACTGTACAAAGAAGTATACTAGAGCCTACAAGAATGGAAGCCATGGGAAACAGTCATGTCTGAATCTAAATTCAATTAAAATAACTTGGCTTGCAGCAACGGAACCCAACTCAGTACAATTTGAAGGAAAACAGGAAATCATATTAGAATTCCTCAAATTGGCACCAACTAGGTGAAGATACTCACATTCCTCCCACTTTAAAAGTTAACACCTAAATCTATACTGTCTTATCCCCTCCTTTTTTTCACTAGGACACACAGAATATTTGTTTACCTACAAGATTTTTATAAGAATATACTTACCTGACAAATACAGAATACCAGTGAGTTTGTGTTTAAGAAACCTTTCTCTCTCCTCACAGGCTCTAATCCCATAAATCAGTAAGAGACTGGTAATAGGTAAGAGACTTTCTTTAATGAATACAGTAGTACTTTTAAATTTTAAGACAAGAGAACCTGAAGATTCTGAAGGCGTAAGTTAGTAAGACACAAAAGGGACAAAGTGTAAATAAGTCATCAGTTAATACAACAGAGTAACATATTTAGTTTATGTGAATTCAAACAGGATTCACTTATATGACTTCAACTGTACACTTTGCAAACAGAGATAGAATACTAACTAAATAATTGTTGTTGCTTAGTCACTCAGTCGTGCCCAACTCTTTGCGACCCCATAGACTGTAGCCCACAAGGCTCCTCAGTCCACGGGATTCTCCAGGCAAGAATACTGGAGTGGGTTGCCATTTCCTACTCTAAACTAAATAATTAGGTCCACCATTCCCTGAATGAGTTAAGTCCTGAAGTCAGTGTGAGTGTGCGATGCAAAATGTGTCTTCTGTTTCCTCAGTCAATGTGTACTGAGGTCTCATGTGTACTAGGGTGATTCTAGGGCTAAAGAGAAACATGCACTCCAATCGAAATGCTCAACAGAAACAGCAAACAGCTCCAACAAACTTCCGAAGAAAAATAATACAACTGAAACTGACTTATGAAGAAGTGTCATGTTAGGATCCAATGCGATGCTTTCCTAAGGAACTGCCTCTCCCTCCCTGAAACAGTCTCGTCTCTATGAGATCGGCACCTTCTGCATTGACCTTAGAAACCCTAAAACCCATCTCTCCATAATATTCCTTATATGTAAAAGAAAAAAAAGAAACCATCCATCACTCTTTCTAACATTAATGTGCAGGAAGTTTATGGGAAGAGCTGGCAGAAATGAAGATTAGGGACAACTGGGGAGAAGGCAATGGCACCCCACTCCAGTACTCTTGCCTGGAAAATCCCATGGACGGAGGAACCCGGTAGGCTGCAGTCCATGGGGTCGCTGAGGGTCGGACAAGACTGAGCGACTTCACTTTCACTTTTCACTTTCATGCATTGGAGAAGGAAATGGCAACCCACTCCAGTGTTCTTGCCTGGAGAGTCCCAGGGTCGGGGGAGCCTGGTGGGCTGCCATCTATGGGGTCACACAGAGTCGGACACGACTGAAGCGACTTAGCAGCAGCAGCAGCATGTGAGTTAATAAAGGCAGTCTTTGAATGTAAAGACTTGGGTCAACCTGAATGATGAATCGCTTAATGTAATTATCTGTGACTACCATATACCTTCTTGAAATAATGACTTACACTACCAGAGTTTGTCAATATGAGGAACAGAATAACAGTATTACTGATGTATAATCACTGAGCCACATGTTGCATTAAATTCAATGAATAGGTACGATCTAACTTCCAAGTTTGTCAACTGATTCCTTTTAACATACACCAAATGAGGTGCTTTTTAGACAAAATAAAAATAGTGATTGAGCACATAGAAAAACAAACTTCAATGTCCTCAAAATGTATAAGAAAGTGAGATTTTTTTGAAAAAGAGAGCAAAAAAAAAAAAAAAAGAACATTCTTAAGATCTTCAAAAGCATTTTATTAATAAAGTGGTTTGGACTGAAGGGGGACAAGGAAACATTTATCTCCCCCCATTCACTGATACATGACACATGCACCCTTAAAATAAGGTGGAGTTTAAAATATGTGAGCAGAACAACAAATGGAGAATACAGCTCTAAAACAAAGTTCCAAACACATCTTCAACATCTTAACCCAACGACAACCCTGGGCAGATAAATATTAAATATAAGTCACATTATTTGCTTCCAACAGCAGCTTAACTTCTCCCTCTGTACCAAAAGTAACCCACACATACGTGGGCATTAAAGAGAAAGTTAAAGAGATATATTCACTTTTATCCTCTCAATGGGAGAAAAAATTTAAGGCCCATGTTATAAAATTAGAAACCAAGTGTCCAAGAAACTTAAATATGAAATGGAAAGCGAATATTAATTTTTCTATATAGAGAAATGCCAGCAGAACCCTAAACACACTGTAACAACAACAACCAAAATCCTCACACATTTCTATATGCTGGGTTTGCACCTGTGATTTGTCCTTTATGTTAATATACTAAAACCTAATTATCATAATGGGGAAATATGGTGGTACCCACAAGTCAATCTATCAGATAACTTAAAGTTTTAAAAGCAATCTTTCTGAAATGTATGGTACCCATTCTAGACTTCTGTAAACAAAGTATATTGGCTTACACTAGTTTCTGGTTATGAATTGGGTATTTCTTGTGTCTGATTTTCATAATTCTTCTATAACCCAATAAAGAAATTAACTAAGTTTGGTGACCAAGCAGTGAATTACCAACTATCAATACTTTCAAGATAACCACACCCTTGAAATAAAAGTGGAAGAGAAATATTATATACTGGTTGAGGGCAAAACCACAGAATTATTATTAAGAGGAAGAATGAAATCGTGATATCAGAATTTTCCCAAAGCAAGTTCCACAAAGCCTTTGCCCCAAAACAGATGAAACAGTTCCATGGTCAAATACATATGAAAAATTCTGCACACAATATTCACCCTTAAATATTTATTATTAACACTACCATAAAATATACTCTGAAAAGTTCCATAACTTTTTTTAAACAAGTAGAAGATAGAATGAATGAAGACAGAATTTCCCAAACTTTTGATCATCAAATTTTCTAGAGATCTAGTATTCTCCAGTATTGATGCAGAACAGCACCTTGCAAAAAGTTCTTCAAGTAGAAACCTAGAGTTGCAGTGGAATCATAAGAACAAATTATAAGCTATAGAAATACAAACATACAAACCTTCAGGTGAAGTTTTTGAAGAATTCGGGTGAGCAATCATGGAAATCTTCCTATATCTATTTCATTTAGCAGGGACACTGCTTTTTCATGCTAAAGAAATTCACAAAACAAAGTTTTAAAATGAGTTTTCCCCAAGTGGTACCATCATTGCTGTAAGTACAGTTGACTGTTAAGTTTTCATTTCAACAACTGACTGCTATAAAGGTTAACTCTGAGTGAAATTAAGAAAGACGGATGACGGCCAGCAAAGAAGACAGGACATTTCTAAAAGATAACCCCAGAAGTACTTCTGTTGAAAATGTCTATTTGGCAAATTTTCTCTTCCTTCTGGGCCAGGAAAACCTGCACTCTGTGGGGAACCGTATCAATTTAGGAGTGGGTGTTTATGTATCCCCTTAACTCAAAACAGAACTCTGAAAAGAGTGAGAGGAGGGAAGTGGCAATTACACCAAAAATAGAAAAAAAGAAAAAAAAAGGCCCTACATAGCAGATAATGGAATTAAAACCATTATCATATCATTTGGGGTTACTAAGTACCTAGTTGTTTTAAAACCCTGCTTAAGGGCACCCAAAGCCGGTGCTCTGGGACAACCCAGAGGGATAGGGTGGGAGGGAGGTGGGAGGTGTGTTCAAGATGGGAGTATACCTGTGGCCGATTCATTTTGATGTGCAGCAAAAAACCACCACAATAATGTAATTACTCTCCAATTAAAATTAATTAAAAATAAATAAAACTCTGCTTAAACTGTAATCAGCTTCAAATTATGTGATAAGAACAATTCTATTGCACCACCGATGTAGTGTGTCACCCAGGACACTGGTGTGAGAAAAGGAATTAGCTCTCAGAGCTCATTCAAATAAGGAAAAACTTCAAAATGACAAGTCTCCTCTTCAAAAAGACCCCTGTTCAGTCTAGACACAAGGAAGTCATTCTCCAGCCTGTTATATTTCCACACTTTTCTGCATCCACAAACCAACTACACTATTACTTATCTTTCAATAAATGGAGTCATTTTTACTTTATTTTAAAACAGAACTTTGTATCAACACCATCGACAGCCGACCTTACCTACCACGAATAGAAATTATTACACATATAAATGAACAAAAAGAAATAAAGTGAAAACAAAAGCAATGTTATCAAATTCTGGTCAGATGCTGTTGCCAACCCCAAACTCCTGACCTGGGGCCTATTCTATCTTGATTGAAAAGGTGTATTTATTAACACGTGTTAGGTATTAAAGACCATCCAAGGACCAATGGGAGTCTCTCTCATACTCAGTCTGAATGGACTGAAAATAGAAACGGATCACCTTTTCACGTGATTTCAGTACAACTCCAGGATGGCTTGAGTACCTGTGCTACCAGCCTCGGGGAACAGGGACAGTGACCAGACCCCGTCGCACCGACCTCAGCCTCCAGAGTCATTCATTGCAAGCCCGCGCAAGTGAGAGCCAGCGTGCAGGGGGCGGCGCCCGCGCTCCCACACTCCACGAGTCCCTCGCTGCGCCTCCGCCGGCCGGCGCCCCACCTCTGCCCGGGGACAGAAGCAGGAGCATCCTCGGGCCGGGCCTGCCAGCGCCGCCGGGGACGGGGGCCCCGCGCGCAGCCGGGCGACCTGGGGCTCTCCCGCAGGATCGGAGCTGCGGACGCCGCCAGCCTCCCGGCTCCCGGGCCGCGCAGCCCGGATCAGCAGCCCGGAGCCCACCCAACGGTGGCGCGGCGGACAGCAAGCCGGAAAGGCCAACCTCGCCGCGGCCGCGCCCTTCCGCTCTGGCGGTCCCCGAGGGCCGAGGGGGTGGCCCCGGCTGTCCTGCCCCATCTCTCGCCATTCCCAGTCAAGGCTGTACACGAATTAATTTACTTACATGTAATTTTTTACCTATTATATATGTATACACACACATTTTTATATATTTACCTATTTTATATGTGAACTTCCAGATGTTCCAGCTGGTTTTAGAAAAGGCAGAGGAACCAGAGATCAAATTGCCAACATCCGCTGGATCATCGAAAAAGCAAGAGAATTCTAGAAAAACATCTCCTTCTGCTTTATTGACTATGCCAAAGACTTTGACTATGTGGATCACAATAAACTGTGGAAAATTCTGAAAGAGATGGGAAGACCAGACCACCTGACCTGCCTCTTGAGAAATCTGTAGGCAGGTCAGGAAGCAACAGTTAGAACTGGACATGGAACAACAGACTGGTTCCAAATAGGAAAAGGAGTACGTCAAGGCTGTATATTGTCACCCTGTTTATTTAACTTCTATGCAGAGTACATCATGAGAAACGCTGGGCTGGTTGAAGCACAAGCTGGATTCAAGACTGCCTGGAGAAATATCAATAACCTCAGATATGCAGATGACACCATCCCTATGGCAGAAAGTGAAAAAGAACTAAAGAGCCTCTTGATGAAAGTGAAAGAGGAAGTGAAAAAGTTGGCTTAAAGCTCAACATTCAGAAAACGAAGATCATGGCATCTGGTCCCATCACTTCATGGCAAATAGATGGGGAAACAGTGGAAACAGTGGCAGACTTCATTTTTTGGGGCTCCAAAATCACTGCAGATGGTGACTGCAGCCATGAAATTAAAAGACACTTACTCCTTGGAAGGAAAGTTATGACCAACCTAGACAGCATATTAAAAAGCAGAGACATTACTTTGCCAACAGGGTCCATCTAGTCAAGGCTATGGTTTTTCCAGTAATCATGTATGGATGTGAGAGTTGGACCATAAAGAAAGCTGAGCGCCGAAGAATTGATGCTTTTGAACTGTAGTGTTGGAGAGGACTCTTGAGAGTCCCTTGGACTACAAGAATATCCAACTAGTCCATCCTAAAGGAAATCAGTCCTGAATATTCATCAGAATGACTGAAGCTGAAACTGAATCTCCAGTACTTTGGCCACCTGGTGCGAGGGGTTTGAAAAGACCCTGATGCTGGGAAAGATTGAAGGCAGGAGGAGAAGGGGACACCAGAGGATGAGATGGTTGGATGGCATCACCGACTTGATGGACATGAGTTTGAGTAAGCTCTGGGAGTTGGTGAAGGACAGGGAAGCCTGGCGTGCTGCAGCCCATGGGGTCAGAAAGAGTTGGACACGACTGAGTGACTGAACTGAACTGAACTGAACTGATTTTATATGTATACACTCCATATGTATATATACACATATGGAGTGAGGATATTTTTATGTATTATGTAGATTGTGTATAAACAAATATTTAGGAGTGCATACATATACACATAAATTTTTTTTTGAGGAAAAGTTTTAAGCGCTGCCCACACAGCTGGGTGGGCCATGGGTCGCTCTCCTCAAGGAGCCCAGGACAGCTCCAGCCCGTGTCCTGCTGCCACTGCCCTTCCTGTGTTTGCATCTCTGGAGCTCTGCAGTGGGTGCGGAGCCTGTGCTCTTGGTACTTTATTCATTCAGTAGTGTTCGCTGAGCACCTACTGTGTGCCAGGCACTATGCTAGACACTCAGGAGATAAAAGACCAAAATTCCTGATCATGGGATTGTCATCAGTTAGTTCAGTTCAGTTGTGCAGTCACGTCTGACTCTTTGCAACCTCATGGACTGAAGCATGCCAGGCTTCCCTGTCCATCACTAACTCCCAGAGCTTACTCAAACTCATGCCCATTTGCTGGGGACCAGCCCCAGCTGATCCAGGGTATTCGAAGGAGAGACGGCCTAGGCGACTATTTATATGCTAATTAGAGATATAGAGAACAATAGAATGAGGATAGCTCAGTAGGAAAATTCAGTGGAGAAAAGAAGCTGAGTAGCTTGGTTTACGCGGGAGACCAATAAAACTTCAAGACAAGAAGTTTGCACCACTTACGTAGGCCGCAGGCGCCCTCTCGAATAGCGGAAGGTGTCTCACCCTAGACACCTTCTCGAGTGGGTCTTAGAAGCCCAGGCATAATTAGTAAGCGTGGTGGGTTCCGCGCTCCAGATGGAGACTCAGCTGGAAGTTAAAGGGAAGAATGACATGGGGAGACCAAGCGCTGGTGAACAAGGCCCGTAGCTTTATTTTTAACAGGGGCTTTTATACCCTAAGTTACACATAGAGGATAATAGGGGATGCAAAGTCAGCAGTCTTTGGTTCTTATCAAAAACCAAGGTTTCTTTCCTGCAAATGTATCGTATACAAATGGTTTAGGTGATTTACATCATCTTCTGGCCAGAAGGCCTACTAACATTTTATGACTCTTGACAAGGACTTATCAACAAAGACTTACTTTCTCTAAGAGTAATTATTTCAAGGTTTGGCACCATCTTCCAAAGATAAAATTGCATTCCTATAGGGCGGATGTGTAATGGGTTTACAACAAAGAAAGAATTTATTACCTTAAGGGTCTAAAGTTACTAACACCAAGGCCACTACTTATTTTTTCTACATACCCACTATTAATTAATACATATTCAAGGATACAATTCAGGGATGTGAAAACTTGGCAACAAGCATTGACTCATCAATGAAATCCTTTACTAGTTTATTCTGACAGTTTTTAACTCTCTGAGAGGCTCTAAGCTATTTGAATATCTTAAGCTTCCCGTGCCTCTGGAGGCTAGGAGACTGTAAACAATCGTATGCATAGCTGCAGGAGTCCGGGTAAACTTGTCAGGAGAGTTAGAGAGCCATCAGAGGGGTTTGGATTTAAACACTCCTAATTGCCCAGGAACTTTATTAATTGGAGCTGTAAGTTAACTCTTTGACACAGAGAGAGAGAGATGGTGGTAGGGGACAGCCCCCAGTAAAGTCAGAGGTGAGAGCACAAAGCAATAAAGTAGGCAGACTCTGGTTTTTTGGGGGGAAAATGCTCGAGAATATCCGGGGGGACTCCTGAGGCTCGATCCCGCCTTTGCGTATGCCGAGCCTCCTTCCTCATGACCTTTGTCACGAGTGGAATGCCTCACCGGCTCCCCGCACCCATTGAGTCAGTGATGCCATCCAACCATCTCATCCTCTGTGCCCCTTCTCCTCCTGCCTTCAATCTCTCCCAGCATCAGGGTCTTTTCCAATGAGTCAGTTCATTGCATCAGGTGGCCAAAGTATTAGAGTTTCAGTTTTAGCATCAGTCCTTCCAATGAGTATTCAGGACTGATTTCCTTTAGGATGGACTGGGTGGACCTCCTTGCAGTAGAAGGGACTCTCAAGAGTCTTCTCCAACACTACAGTTCAAAAGCATCAATTCTCCGATGCTCAGCTTTCTTTATAGTCCAACTCTCACATCCATACATGACTACTGGAAGAACCATAGTTTTGACTAGATGGACCTTTGTTGGCAAAGTAATGTCTCTGCTTTTTAATATGCTGTCTAGGTTGGTCATAACTTTTCTTCCAAGCAGTAAGTGTCTTTTAATCTCATGGCTGCAGTCACCACCTGCAGTGAATCTGGAGCCCAGAAAAATCAAGTCCCTCACTGTTTCCACTGTTTCCCCATCTATTTGCATGATGTGATAGAACTGGATGCCATGATCTTAGTTTTCTGAATGTTGAGCTTTAAGCCAACTTCTTCACTCTGCTCTTTCACTTTCATCAAGGGGCTCTTTAGTTCTTCTTCACTTTCTACCATAAGGGTAGTGTCATCCGCATATCTGAGGTTATTGATATTTCTTCAGGCAATCTTGATTACAGCTTGTGCTTCATCCAGCCCAGCATTTCTCATGATGTACTCTGCATAGAAGTTAAATAAGCAGGATGACAATATGCAGCCTTGACTTACTCCTTTCCTGATTTGGAACCAGTCTGTTGTTCCAATGTCCAGTTCTAACTGTTGCTTCTTGACCTGCATACAGGTTTCTCAGGAGGCAGGTCAGGTGGTCTGGTATTTCCATCTCTTTCAGAATTTTCCATGGTTTGTTGTGATCCACACAGTCAAAGATTTTGGCATAGTCAATAAAGCAGAAATAGATGTTTTTCTGGATGCTTGCTTTTTCGATGATCCAGCGGATGTTGACAATTTGATCTTTGGTTCCTCTGCCTTTTCTAAATCAAGGTTGAACATCTGGAAGTTCGTGGTTCATGTACTGTTGAAGCCTGGCTTGGAGAATTTTGAGCATTACTTTACTAGCATGTGAGATGAGTGCAACTGTGTGGTAGTTTGAACATTTTTGGCACTGGAATGAAAACTGACCTTTTCCAGTCTTGTGTCCACTGTTGAGGTTTCCAGATTTGCTGGCATATTGAGTGCAGCACTTTCACAGCATCATCTTTTAGGATTTGAAATAACTCAACTGGAATTCCACCACCTCCACTAGCTTTGTTTGTAATGATGCTTCCTAAGGCCCACTTGACTTCGCATTCCAGGATGTCTGGCTCTAGGTGAGTCACCTAGAGCCGTTAGTTAAGTAGGCAAGTATTTGTTGCACCTCTTTTGGTCAGTCACCAAGCTAGGTACTGCACAGTTCAGTTCAGTCCCTCAGTCGTGTCCGACTCTTTGCGACCCCATGGACTGCAGCACACCAGACTTCCCTGTCTATCACCAGCTCCCAGAGTTTGCTCAAACTCATGACCCCTGAGTTGGTGATGCCATCCAACCATCTCATCCTCTGTCGTCCCCTTCTCCTCCTGCCTTCAATCTTTCCAGCATCAGGGTCTTTTCCAATGAGTCGGCTTTTCACATCAGGTGGCCAAAGTACTGGAGCTGCAGCTTCGGCATCAGTCCTTCCAACAAGTATTCAGGGTAGACTTCCTTTGACTAGACAGAGTGTTGTAGCAAAGTAATCTCTGTGCTTTTCAGTAAGCTGTCTAGGTTGGTCATAGCTTTCCTTCCAAGGAGCAAGCCTCTTTTAATTTCGTGGCTGCAGTCACCATCTGCAGTAATTTTGGAGCCCCCCGAAATAAAGCCTGTCATTGTTTCCCTTGTTTCCCCATCTATTTGCTACTGTACTGCATAGTAGCTGAGATGAATTCCTGCAGAGACTATAATTAATATAAACGCATATATGTGGAATCTAGAAAAATGGTACAGATGAACCTATTTGCAAAGCAGAAATAGAAACACAGAGGTAGAGGACAAATGTATGGACAGCAAGGGAGAAAGTGGGTGAGGGCTGGGATGGACTGGGAGATTGAGATAGATAGATAGATATACACTATTATGTAAGAAAATAGGAAACAAAGGAGAACCTGCTGTGCAGCACAGGGAACACTGCTCAGTGCTCTGTGCTGGCAAAGGGGACACGCGTATATGTGTGTGTGTGTATGTGTGTGTGTGTGTGTGTGTGTGTATCTGATTCACTTGGCTGTATAGCAGAAAGTAATACAACATTGTAAAACAACTAAACTTCAATAAAAATTAAAAAAAATTTTTAATAAAAGGGCAGGAGAGCAGAAAGACAACACGAGTTCAGGAATACTTTAGTCTCCCTTAGAGAAAACCATCTAGTGCATTAAGAGGATTCAGAGCTGGGAAGAATGATAAGACATGGAGGTTTGATCAGGCAAACTTCCTGGGGCAGGTGGCATGAAGAAGCCTTAAATGATCGGTTTGGTATGTATATTCAATCTGATGAGAAATGGTGGGTCATTAAATGTATTCAAGCAAAGTTTTGTGTTGAGAGGTGTGTTTGTTTGTTGAAGATTACTGTCAGCAGAATGATTATTGATGGGGAAGAGGTAAGCAGTAAAGCCAGATAAGGGAACTACTGTGATAACCCATGAAAAGCAATAAAGTTCTCTGCAGTAAAATGGTGCTGGAGAATGAAAAGATAGTGGATGAATTAGAGTTACATTTCAGCTGCAGAATCTTCAGGAGCTGAGAAAAGATTGGATTTTATTTTTGTACTAATTATGTTTTACTTAAATTATTTTAATTAGTTGGCATTCCAAGAGCAGCCCTGAAACATCCTAACTGAAAGGAGAAGCCAGATTGCAAATTAAAAGTGAGTAATCTAAAAACTCCCAGAGGAAAACACAGGCAAAACACTCTCCGACATACATCACAGCAGGATCCTCTATGACCCACCTCCCAGAGTAATGGAAATGAAAGCAAAAATAAACAAATGGGATCTAATTAAACTTAAAAGCTTTTGCACAACGAAGGAAACTATAAGCAAAGTGAAAAGACAGCCTTCAGAATGGGAGAAAATAATAGCAAATGAAGGAACTGACAAAGAATTAATCTCAAAAATATACAAGCAGCTCATACAGCTCAATACCAGAAAAATAAACGACCCAATCAAAAAATAGGCCAAAGAACTAAACAGACATTTCTCCCAGAAGACATACAGATAAGTAACAAACACATGAAAAGATGCTCACCATCAGTCATTATCAGAGAAATGCAAATCAAAACCACTATGAGGTACCATCTCACGCCGGTCAGAATGGCTGCAATCCAAAAGTCTACAAACAATAAATGCTGGAGAGGGTGTGGAGAAAAGGGAACCCTCTTACCCTGTTGGTGGGAATGCAAACTAGTATGGCCACTATGGAGAACAGTGTGGAGAGATTCCTTAAAAACTGGAAATAGAACTGCCTTATGACCCAGCAATCCCACTGCTGGGCATACACACTGAGGAAACCAGAATTGAAAGAGACACGTGTACCCCAATGTTCATCACAGCACTGTTTACAATAGCCTGGACATGGAAGCAACCTAGATATCCATTGGCAGAATAGATAAGAAAGCTGTGGTACATATACACAAAGGAATATTACTCAGCCATTAAAAAGAATACATTTGAATCAGTTCTAATGAGGTGGAGGAAACTGGAGCCTATTATACAGGGTGAAGTAAGTCAGAAAGAAAAACACCAATACAGTATATTAACACATATATATGGAATTTAGAAAGATGGGAACGATGACCCCATATGCTAGACAGCAAAAGAGACACAGATGTAAAGAACAGACTTTTGGACTCTGTGGGAGAAGGCGAGGGTGGGATGATTTGAGAGAGTAGCACTGAAATATGTATATTACCATATGGGAAATAGATCGCCAGTCCAGGTTCAATGCATGAGACAGGATGCTCAGGGCTGGTGCACTGGGATGACCCTGGGGGATGGGATGGGGAGGGAGGTGGGAGGGGGATTCAGGATGAAGAACACATGTACCCCCATGGCTGATTCGTGTCAATGTATGGCAAAACCACTACAATATTGTAAGGTAATTAGCCTCCAATTAAATTAATCAATTTTTTAAAAGTGAATAATCCCCACATGGGTTTCCCTGGTGGCTCAGACAGTAAAGAATCTGTCTGCAATACCGAAGACCTGGGTTCAATCCCTGGGTTGGGAAGATTCCCCTGGAGAAGGGAATGGCAACCCACTCCAGTAGTCTTGCCTGGAGAATCCCCACAGACAGAGGAGCCTGGTGGACTATATAGTCCATGAGGTTGCAAAGAGTTGGACATGACTGAGCGACTAACACCACCAATCCCCACATGGATAATTGAGTCAATGGTACAGTGTGTTGAACACATGGAAATACATTTGGTTCCACAGCACTCCACACATTTCCCAATTTATGCAGTATCTGAAAAAAAGAAAAAGTGCATGTGAATCTACATAAATTATAGGTCTCTGACACAAACACAGAATACCTTACCTAACACCATTTTAATAGAGTCCCAATTCCATCAACTTTTGAATCATTTCCCTTATGTCTTGGTTCATTGCCTGAAGGTGAGCCGCTAACCAGCTAAAACTATGTTGAATCTCTAGGAGGAGAGGTTAATCTCCTCCTCAGTTCCCTTCGAAACCATAGTAGAGGTTTTGAGCCAAAGAGCCTCAGGGTGGCTTGAGCCCTGAACCTGTGTGACCTGAAACAGAGCACTTTACCGCACCAAGTTTCCTGTTCCTGATCTGCAAACGGGAGGTGAGAAAAACCTCGGCGCCCCGGGCTGTGGTGAAGGTTAAACAGCCTGATTCGTATGTGCGAGAATCGTTGTAGTTTCCCTTATAAAACGAAGCACAGACCTCCAAGGTTTTAGCAAAAGAGTGTCCAGTGGACACGGAAGACTCTCATATTATTTCTCTTCATATTCACTGATGGAGTGATCACTTATTACTTCTTTTTCCTATAAAGGCTTAATGCAGTGAATAATTCCACCCCCAAAATGAGATTGTCAGCCAATATTTCTGTAATCTCTGGAGTATAGGCATACATATCCAAAACTACATGGAAAGTCCTGGTAATTATCTTCCTGTTGCCACCTGCTGGAGAACATGAAGTGTACCTCTTGGAGGCATAACTCCGTAACCACACTTTACTCCTAACCCCACAACTCATCAATTCATCTTTATGATGGACCCAGAGTCTAGATCTGCTGCGCCTGATCTATTATGTCTATTAAACCTGCTCAGTGCCCCAAATTTTCTTCCATACTCTTGCTTCTATTGCAGACTTCTGCCAAACTCACCTCTTTTTTATATTCTGTGTTAGCCTGGGTTCTCTAGAAAGCAACGTGAGTTACATGCTGGTGTTTCACTGGGGGCTGTGCCTGTAGGGAACCAGGAATGAGGGCAAAGAAAGGAAGGAAGCAAGCAAATGCAAGGTGGCATGTTATCCAGCTTATCCCAGCTTCGAAACCTAGCTTCTCTGTTTCCTTCTTTCTTTTTTGATGTCGTGACTTAGATAAAACTTGGCTTATTTCTGAGAGAAACTATCTTAAGGCACTGTATGCTGCAATAGCCAAGAGATTGCAGTGGAGGAAAAATTTTCTCTCTGCAAACTCTTTCCAGTCTGCTGTCTTGAAAGTTAAAAAGTTCAAAGTATTAGTCGCTCCGTCGTGTCCGACTCTTTGCAACCTTATGTAGCCTGCCAGGCTCCTCTGTCCATGGGATTCTCTCCAGGCAAGAATACTGGACTGGGCTGCCATTTCCTTCTCCAGGGAATCTTCCTGACCCAGGGATTGAACCTGGGTCTCCTGCCTTGTAGGCAGGTTCTTCACCGTCTGAAACAAGGTACTGTATATTGCAATAGCCAAGAGAGAACAGTGGAGGCAAAATTTTTGTCTGCAAACTCTCTCCAATCTGCTGTCTTATTTTGGTCCAGATTTAGCCAATGGTTCACACCTCCCTTGAACCCTAAGATATGTCACCTGGAGCATCTAGGCAGCCACTGGAAAATCTAGAGCTCCCACCAGTTGGGTAGAGTAGAAAGTGAGTCCTAGAGCTGTACAAAAGAGCCCGTGGCCCAAAGCCTGCCCACACTCACCTCAGAGATCTCCTTTCCAATCCCTGCCCCGCCAAGCCTGGCAGCAAGTTGCAGGGGCTCTAAGATCACAGGAATAATTCAGCATTTCCGGGGTCACATTATTGAGAAAGTCAGCAGCAGGCCGAAGCCTGGGACTCAGTGGGGTAAGCATTCCTTCTCTGGAGGTATACAACTTGAAGACAGTTTTACTCTTAGAGTGGAATCTCAGCACAAGAGCTGCTTGGCCTTGAGTGCTTCAGCTCTTTTGATTTTTGATTGATGCAACTTTTCTATTCGCGTGTGCTTAGTTGTTTTATCAAAATGTATCAGAGCACAGGTTGGAGTGAGATTGGTTACAGCCCTGCCCTGCATCCTGAGAACTCGGTATGACCTTTGTCCCAGTAGCCCCTCCATTTTTTTTTTTTGGCAGGGGGTGGGGGTGGGCGGGAGGTGGCGTGGCTAGGCTGCACAGCACATACGATCTTAGTTCCCTGATCAGGGATGGAACCTGCGTCCCCTGCATTGGAAGCACAGTCTTAACCACTGGACCTCCAGGGAAGACCTCGGAGCCCCTCCTTCTTGATGAATTCCTTCTTAAGGTCCCCATGGCAGTGTCCTGCCATGTAGCCTTAGTCTGCAACTGCCTTCTCCCCACTAGGCATGATATATATTTTCAATGCTCAGTGAAGTAGAGCCAAAGTGGGGGCCTTTTTTTCCCCTAAGAAGTCTCCTCCAACACTTAAGTCAACCTTGGCTACATCAAAGAATCCAGTCCAAATCCATTCCAGCCACAGATGTGAACGATTATCTTTGGAGGAAGAATAATACCTACTCAGCCATTAGAACAGTATCTGAGCCTGAGGAGCCCAGTCTAGCTGAAATGACTGTTTAAATAAGCTCTTGATATATATCATCAAATTGAGGGGTACAGGCATTTTGTTACAACCCAGGTCATTCTGGCTATGGGTTAGCTAAGGATTTGGCCCAGGTCCCTAACAATGTGAAAGCCTGTAGTCCTACAACTCACGACCAAAGGTTGTTAGAGTCACATCCTGGCAGAGGACGAGAACTGCCTGCCACCCATGCCCCATCCCCAGATGACGAGCAAACACAAAAGCCACACTTGGCTGCTTGGAACAGTCGCTTGCAGAAGCCATTGGCCCAGGTTTCCTCCTTCCTGCCACCTCCTCATTTCCACACCAGCCTCAGTCACACTTTCTAGACCTGTTTTTAGCTCTGTCGTCAGCATTTGCCTCATAAGTGAAAGTGAGTCGGTTGGGTGTAAGGGAAAAACAACCTTCTAGATGGTAAACATGTAATGTTTCCATGTTTTCTCCCCAGACTCTCAGGGGAATGAAGTTTTAAAGTCACATATATTAATTTATGAGTTGGTTTTGTGCATGTTCCTATTTAATGTGAGATACGTTAGGAATCAAGAAAGCATAAATGGAAACTATTCCTTGAGTATTTGCATACCAGGATGTGAGGTGAAAAGCAAGCAGGAAGATTAGGGAAAAAAAGAAAAGAAGGAATAGTTTTGGACTTCCTGGTAGTACGGTGGAACTGACTCTGCCTGCCAGTGCCGGGGAAGCAGGTTTGATCCCTGGCCTGGGAAGATTCCACATTCTGTGAAGCAATGAAGTCCGAGCGCTGCAGCTGCTGAGCTCAGGTCCCACAACCACTGAAGCCCCCGCACCTGGAGCCCGTGCTCCACAACAAGAGAAGGTACCGCAACGAGGAGCCTGCACACTGCAACAGAGGAGCCTCCGCTCGTGGCAACCCAGAGGCCCACACACAGCAGCAAAGACTCAGTGCAGCCAAAAATAAATTCATTAATTAGATTTTTTTTTAAAAAGAAGGAACAGTATCAAGGGCGCGGGCACATTTGTCCACACAAACAGTATTTATGTTCACCCACCTTTACCTGAATGGAGAGTGGGGAAGGGAACAGGAGGGAAATTTTTATTAAAACTTAAAAGATATATATATATACTTTGTGATATATGAACAGATCCCCTTTCTAGTCTATTCTCAAACTTAAAGTTGAAAACCACTTCAAATTATCACCTCTCCATTTTCATTTGCACCTAATTTCCTCCACTCAACCTCTCAGAGACCTGTGCCGTTAACAGGACAGATATTCACACATAGGATGTGTGAAACCTTGAGTGGTTTCTTCAGTAGTTTTCATCAGTGAGCACAATTTGAAAAGAATTGGATGATGCTTCCCTTACAGACACACCCACAGAGGCACAACTGCCTACTTCCCTTTACTCAATGATTAGTAAAGGATATTAAAACAGTAAATACCACAAATAGGAGACAGAAAAAAAAAAATCCACCCATCAACAGCAAGCAAGCAGGGAAGCACCACGCCACGTTTAATAACACACTTGAAATAAGCATCTGCCAAGACAAGAACGAGCATCTGTATTGCGTAACGTGCATCCTAGAGATGATCCCCAAAGTGCTGAAAAAGTGCTATGAAAAGAAGGCATCCACAAGCCAGAATTCTCTTTATAGTCTCCAACTTGGGGAGGAGCAGACGGTGTGGGGACTGTGCCAACTGTCAGCCAGGGGGAATCGTGGGACAGCCTTAGAGAAGATACATCTGTGAAGGCAGATGCAGGGCTCCATGGGGGATGGAGGGACCCCCAGGAAGCAGTCTTCTAGTGACCCTCGGGGAGGGGAGAAGTAGACCAATAAAGCAGGGAAAAAAGGTATACTGCACACAAGGAGCAGATGAAAAATTCCGTCTAGGATAAAATATATCCTGATAGAAGAAAATGCCAGCTGCCACGTGATTGCTCAGACAGAACTTAATTACGAATATAAACTCAGTGGAACAAGAGCTAAAATATAACCTGATGAAACAACAAAATTAGGTGTAAAAGGCATTGCAAAATCAAAGGAAGAAATGGAGGACTGAAAGCACACCATTTCCCAAAATGTAAATCAGAAACTGGAAGAAACAGACTAGATACAATTGCAAATTGCATTATCGACAGAAAGGAAGGGCTATTCATAGCAAATGCAAAGGACAGACAAACACAAAGGAGATGCTGAGAGCAAAGAAAATAAGGATAAAAATGAGGATAACTGTGTCCCCAAAGCAAGAGCCCAGTAAAGACAGACACAGATACATTCAGTCTCTGTAATAGTCTGACTCCATTTTTTCTGTGACTGGGGACAGTTTTCAAGCCCCGTTTCACCCCCTTCCCTTCTGACCCACATCTGGGCAGACTGATGAGGAAGGCCCATCCGTCCCTCCGTTGGCACTGGCAGGGCATTCAAACTGCACAAGCCCCTGACTGTACAGAACTCTCCTCCTGGTCTCCCCTCCCTAAACACCATACAGCCCCGAGCCAGCCACCTCCCCTGCTATCTCCATTTCTGGACTAGTTGGGAGCGTGTCCTGCTCACCCCAGAAAGCCTCGTGTTGTAAGTAATAAGCCTTTTCCTGTCTTCTTGGAGTGTATGTGGGATACCATCAGTCTCAGCAGAAAACCAAATTTGGGTTGGGGAGCCCATCTCCCCTCTATGAGATGATCACAGTGAATATATACTCCTATAATGTGGGGAAAACTGAGTCTGTACTTTGATGGAAGAGTAAAATTGTATTTTGGAAGAACCTGATATAGAATGATGATGCTGGGAAAAATTCTGCTGAAATTACCAGACTCCAAGGATAAAGAATACATGCTTCAGGAATCTAGGTGAAAAAACTAAGTCACAAAAGGAAAGAAGTCAACAAGTCTCAGACTTTTCCACAGCAATGTCCGCAAATTTTGAGAAAAGCATATAATTTTCAGCCACAATGCTATTCAGTTATTAAAGCAAAAGTCAGATATTCTCAAATATAATCGTACTTGTAGTTTTCATGAGCTCTTTTTGGGAAACCTGATAGTTAAAAACAAGCCAATCAAGAGATTATCAAAATAAAGAGTTACAGGAATGAAAATGCGATAACATGCAGTGAACATTAAGTCCATTTAGAACCAAGAGTTAAAGTGGGAATTATGTTTATGAAATTAAATCTAAATATTTTAATGTTTGAAAACATAAATTTAATCTATAGATAAAAGAGCTAATTTATATAATGCACAAAATAAGTGAAATAAAATTTTAAGAGTACTGGTTTCTTAATCTTTCATGGCATGGTATCAGTCAATTCTATCTTAAGTGAATACATTACTTAAAAAATAAATTGACTGTAACTTCCTCAGTTCAGTTGCTCAGTCATGTCCGATTCTTTGCAACCCCATGGTGTGTAGCACGCCAGGCCTCCCTGTCAATCACTAACTCCCAGAGTTCACTCAAACTCATGTCCATCGAGTCGGTGATGCCATCCAACCATCTCATCCTCTGTCGTCCCTTCTCCTGCTGCCTTCAATAATCTTTGTAAGAGTAACAGCCTAGGGAGTTGTCGGCTGAATATGGCTAATGGACTACGGAATATTTTACTTCTTCATTTTCTTTGACCTACTCAGTGGTGACATTGCCAATGTAATCAGAGAGACTTTTTATTTTGAAAATAATACCAGCAATTTAATATCCACAGCTTACTTCACAAGTCATGTTGTCCATTGGTTTCATGGTCCTAAAGCTGCTTGAGTTTTGTGACCTCTGCCTTAGAGGAATATTTGACTTTGTCAAAGAAACAAACTTTTCCAATCTGAAATTCTTCCATTCTCTTCCTTCCTTATCCACTTTGATAAAACTATTTCTATATAGCCATATATAGCTTTCAAAAACTGCATATAGACTGAGATCTAGAAAATATCCATCTAGAGGTTACTGGGGGCACCCCACTCCAGTACTTTTGTCTAGAAAATCCCAGGGACGGCGGAGCCTGGTGGGCTGCAGTCCATGGGGTCGCTAGAGTTGGACACGACTGAGTGACTTGACTTTCACTTTTCACTTTCATGCATTGGAGAAGGAAATGGCAACCCACTCCAGTGTTCTTGCCTGGAGAATCCCAGGGACGGGGGAGCCTGGTGGGCTGCTGTCTATGGGGTCGCACAGAGTCAGACACGACTAAAGCAGCAGCAGAGGTTACTGGAATGTGGTTTGGCTAATGTTTTCAGTATTATTTCAGGTTGGTAAGATTTTCTATAATTTTTTACCTTCTACTTTGTACTTCTCTGTAACTGCTGAATTTCTAATAATATAAAAAACAATAAAGTTATTATTAAAATATGAGAACAAAGTGAACTGGTTACACATTCAGGTTATTTTTTAATATATTACTGAAAGGATCACATATCAATAAAAATACTTTGATCCAAGTATTAAACATCATTCTCATGGTAACTTGTAATATTAATTTATTAATTATTATCAAATTTACTTAAGATATTTTTGTGTTCAACGAAAAGTCCAAAATAAGTATGAATACTAATTGCATTTAAGCGGAATGCAATCATATGTCTCTTCAGTGTAACTCCCTGTTATTTACACAAGGTTTTTAAAGGCTTTCTCTATACTGTGTGCTTAGATTAATAAATTGGCCAGACGGCATAGTTATTATGCTCCAGGACAGTCGGAGTAGCATTACCAAAGACAAAGCAGTGCTTCAAACCAGCCAAATAGCCAGAGAGGCCCTCACCTGCCCCCTTAGAGCCACGCATAACAACACAGGCTTTGTCTGATTCCTTCACCCGGCTTCCTCATTGTTGTATCCATACAGGACAATCCAATCAAATCTCATCTGCCCATTCTCAGTTCTATATCTAGAATTGAGTAGTTTCTCCTTTGCAATCTGAAAAAGTATGGGTTTTCATTAATATTGATGTATCAGTATTGGTACATTAACTGTAACATTAGTTGGTTCATTAATTGTAACAAATATGCTGTATAACCTATGTTAATAACTGGGGAAATTGGGTGTGGGGTACTCTCTGCATGGTATCTGCAATTTTTCTGTTTTCTAAAAGTGTTCTAGAAGAGGTTTATTAAAAAAAAAAAAAATTAACTATTTGCAACTTTTTGAATTATAAAGGAAATATGGCTGTTAAAATGACAGGTATAAAACTTAGAAACATCATCATCTCCTTGGGCTTTCTCAGATCAGCATCTCTAGATCACCAGGGCAGGGGGGATGCTGTGCTGTGCAGCCCATTTCCTCCCCACAAAGGAGGGCGATGTTCCCCCAGCTGCTGGGAAGCTTGTCAGCTTCTCCATGGATCTCCTTACCTAAACAGCTCGAGGTCACTTCCAATTCTCAGGGCAACCTGTCTCCAACTTCCATAATGTAAATGCCCCTGTTGTTTTTGTTCAGTTGTTCAGTTGTGTCTGACCATTTGCGATCCCATGGACAGCAGCACGCCAGGCTTCCCTGTCCTTCACCATCTCCCAGAGCTTGCTCAAACTCAGGTCCATTGAGTCAGTGATCCCATCCAACCATCTCATCCTCTGTCATCCCCCTTTTCTCCTGCTTTCAATCTTTCCCAGCATCAGGGTCTTTTCTAATGTGTCAGCTCTTTGCATCAGGTGGCAAAGTATTGAAGCTTCAGCTTTACCATCAGTCCTTCCAATGAATATTCAGGGCTAATTTCCTTTAGGATTGACTGCTTTGATCTACTTGCAGTCCAAGGGACTCTCAAGAGTCTTCTTCATCACCACAGTTCAAAAGCATCAATTCTTCGGTGCTCAGACTTCTTTATGGTCCAACTCTCACATCCATTCATAACTACTATGGAAAAAACCATAGCTTTGACTGGATGGACCTTTGTTGGCAAAGTAATGTCTCTACTTTTTAATATGCTGTCTAGGTTTGTCATAGCTTTCCTTCCAAGGAGCAAGCATCTTTTAATTTCATGGCTGTAGTCACCATCTGCAGTGATTTTGGAGACCAAGATAATAAAGTCTGTCACTGTTTCCACTGTTTCCCCATCTATATGCCATCAAGTGATGGGACCGGATGTCATGATCTTAGTTTTCTGAATGTTGAGTTTTAAGCCAGCTTTTTCACTCTCTTCTTTTACCTTCATTAAGAGGTTCTTTGGTTCTGCTTTGATTTCTACCATAAGGGTGATGTCATCTGCATATCTGAGGTATTGATATTTCTCCCAGTGATCTTGATTCCAGCTTGTGCTTCACCCAGCATTTAGGGAATCCTGAAGACATCTTTTGGCTTCTCTTCTTTTCACAGCTATTTGTAAGGCCTCCCCAGACAGCCATTTTGCTTTTTTGCATTTCTTTTTTGGGGATGGTCTTGCTCTCTGTCTCCTGTAGAATGTCATGAACCTCCATCCATAGTTCATCAGGCACTCTGTCTATTAGATCTAGTACCCTAAACCTATTTCTCACTTCCACTGTATAATCAAAAGGGATTTGATTTAGGTCATACCCGAATGGTCTAGTGGTTTTCCCTACTTTCTTCAATTTAAGTCTGAATTTGGCAGTAAGGAGTTCATGATCTGAGCCACAGTCAGCTCCCAGTCTTGTTTTTGCTGACTGTATAGAGCTTCTCCATCTTTGGCTGCAAAGAATATAATCAGTCTGATTTCGTGTGTTGACCATCTGGTGATGTCCATGTGTAGTCTTCTCTTGCGTTGTTGGAAGAGGGTGTTTGCTACGACCAGTACGTTCTCTCGGCAAAACTCTATTAGCCTTTGCCCTGCTTCATTCTGGACTCCAAGGCCAAATTGCCAGTTACTCCAGGTGTTTCTTGACTTCCTACTTTTGCATTCCAGTCCCCTATAATGAAAAGGACATCTTTTTTGGTGTTAATTCTAGAAGGTCTTGTAGGTCTTCATAGAACCACTCAATTTCAGCTTCTTCAGCATTACTTGTCAGGGCATAGACTTGGATTACCATGATATTGAATGGTTTGCCTTGGAAACGAACAGAGATCTTTCTGTCGTTTTTGAGATTGCATCCAAGTACTTGCATTTCAGACTCTTTTGTTGACTAGGAGGGCTACTCCATTTCTTCTAAGGGATTCTTGCCCACAGTAGTAGATATAATGGTCATCTGAGTTAAATTCACCCATTCCAGTCCATTTCAGTTCGCTGATTCCTAAAATATCGATGTTCACTCTTGCCATCTCCTGTTTGATCACTTCTAATTTGCCTTGATTCACGGACTAACATTCCAGGTTCCTATGCAATATGCTCTTTACAGCATCGGACCTTGCTTCCATCACCAGTCACATCACAGCTGGGTGTTGTTTTGTTTGGCCCCATCCCTTAATGCTTTCTGGAGTTATTTCTCCACTGATCTCCAGTAGCATATTCAGCACCTATTGACTGACCTGGGTAGTTCATCTATCAGTGTCCTATCTTTTTGTCTTTTCGTATTGTTCATGGGGTTCTCAAGGCAGGAATACTGAAGTGGTTTGCCATTCCCTTCTCCAGTGGACCACATTTCTCAGAACTCTACACCATGACCCAAGAAAAATAAATGCAAAAAAGCAAAATGGCTGTCTGGGGAGGCCTTACAAATAGCTGTGAAAAGAAGAGAAGTGAAAAGCAAAGGAGAAAAGGAAAGATATAAGCATCTGAATGCAGAGTTCCAAAGAATAGCAAGGAGAGATAAGAAAGCCTTCCTTAGCGATCAATGCAAAGAAATAGAGGAAAACAACAGAATGGGAAAGACTAGAGATCTTTTCAAGAAAATTAGAGATACCAAGGGAACATTTCATGCAAAGCTGGGCTCAATAAAGGACAGAAATGGTGCAGACCGAACAGAAGCACAAGATATTAAGAAGAGATGGCAAGAATACACAGAAGAACTGTATAAAAAAGATCTTCATGACCAAGATAATCACAATGGTGTGATCACTCACCTAGAGCCATCCTGGAATATGAAGTCAAGTGGCCCTTAGAAAGCCATCACTATGAACAAAGCTAGTGGAGGTGATGGGAATTCCAGTTGAGCTCTTTTCAAATCCTGAAAGATGATGCTGTGAAAGTGCTGCACTCAATATGCCAGCAAATTGGAAAACTCAGCAGTGGCCACAGGACTGGAAAAGGTCAGTTTTCATTCCAGTCCCAAGAATACTCAAACTACCACACAATTGCACTCATCTCACACACTGGCAAAGGAACACTCAAAATTCTCCAAGCCAGGCTTCAAGAATATGTGAACTGTGAACTTCCTGATGTTCAAGGTGGATTTAGAAAAGGCAGAGGAACCAGAGATCAAACTGCCAACATCCACTGGATCATCAAAAAAGCAAGAGAGTTCCAGAAAAACATCTATTTTCTGCTTTACTGACTATGCCAAAGCCTTTGACCGTGTGGGGATCACAATAAACTGTGGAAAATTCTGAAAGAGATGGAAATACCAGACCACCTGACCCGCCTCTTGAGGAAATTTGTTATCAGGTCAGGAAGCAAACAGTTAGAACTGGACATGGAAAAAACAGACTGGTTCCAAATAGGTAAAGGAGTACATCAAGGCTGT